>NW_022204065.1:0-112641 GCF_007655135.1 Punica granatum
TTCTCCCTCTGCACACGCTAACTTCGGCTCGCACGGAAACGACTGAACCGGCTCGACCCCTCCTCGAAAACCCACGGCTCTCTCTCGCTCTTTTTTTTTTTTTCTCCCGATTCCGGAACAAAACCGGGCGGACAGACACGAAAAAGGGGCGGCGCTAACCGATTCTCTCTGGAAAAAAAGAAAAAACAAACCCTCAGCTCATCCGAAGAAAACCTCAGCTCATCCGAAAAAAAAAACCCTCAGCTCATCCGAAAAAAACTCCCAGCTCCCCGCGGCCGAGAAAACCCACAGCTCGAAGATTTTCTAGGAAAATCACTCAGACCCGAAAGCCCCCAGCTCTTTTTTTTTTTCTCCAGCTCTCGATTAACTCCCGGGTCGAACCCGTGATTCCTCGGACAGCTCGACTCCCTAGCTCTCTCTTTCGCCCTCACTCGCTCGGCCCGTAGCTCGCCCCATTTCTCCGGACGGGAGACCCTCGCTCGTGACCTCCGAGCTCGTCCCGCAGCTCGCCACCCCCCACACAACTCACTCTCCGGCTTTCCCTCACCTCGGCTCCCTCGGCTCACCGAATCCTTAGCTCGACCGACTCCCCCTTTGGACGGTTCTCACACACGGCCCACCGCCACCCCAATTGCATCCCTCCTCTTCGGTTTCCATTTTCGGCACTAATCGGGTCGGTCCATTTTTTTATCCGGGTCGCACAGGTAACGCGGAAAAGACACACGCCGGCTCAGCCCGTGTCCAGTGGCTTAGTCCGCCCAGTTCGCGTCGGCCAGCTCGGCCCAGTCTTGCCCAATCCAGCAGCGGCAGCCCGTTAGCGTTCGGCTCAGCCCAGCCGCATCCAGAAGCCCAGCGGTCCTTCGGCCCAGTCCGCCCATTCGGCCCATCAACCCAGCGGCCTAGCTCCCCGACGAAATTTTTTTATTTTTTTCTAATTTTTATTTTTACAGAACCACCCCTCAACTTCCCGAATTAGGTAAATCGTTGACTTAGTGACATGAATAGGGCTCCATTTCTGAATATTAATGTTTGCTTGATGAATATGATGTGAAATGAGCGTTATTGAGTCGTGTGGGTGATCGGATTCGTCCCGAACTCGATGTTACGAACTTTCATTTTGTCCCATTTCAGTCCAGAGGAGACATTTTTATTTTTCCAGATCTGCCCCAAATTTTAAAACTCTTTCCACATCAGCCAGTCCCAGTCATTTGTACCATTTCCCATTCAGTCCTGAAATTTTTCAGAATTTTTCAAGCACTCCAAGGAACTTTTCTAGTTGTTTTAATATTCCCAGATCGGTCCTCGAAATTTCTAGAATTTTCAAATCTGTCCCTGTTCTCTTAAAATTATTCAAATCAGTCTCTGGACATTTTTAAGATATCCAACCCCTACTTACTTGGATCCCCGATCGACGACGTGTGTGCCCACTTAAATATTTTGTTCTTGTAATTATTTTGCATACAACGTGATGATGCATGCTCTTTGCATGATTTTTTGCTCGCATGAGTCGGTGCCGTTTTATCAATTTTCACACACATTATATTTCCGTATGCTCGTATGTGTTTATCATGATCATGGCGGCACCGATTGTGTAAATTTGCATGTTTATTGTGCTTGACGTGATAATGTGCTCCTCATCCATATTTAAATGCTTTATTTTCTCGTTTTAATCGAAACCTCACATGAATCGGATTAATCATGCGAACTCGATATAAAATTAATTTCTAAATCCCAAGTGGTCGGGAATTAGGATTCGCATCGGACGGTCCATCAATGATCGGCTCGACGGTCTGAAACCCGCATATTTAGAGCATTTGGCAAAACATTAATTAATTTAATCAATAATTCCACTAACGGGGTAATTAGGATGTTCATGCGATTAATTAAATCACTTGGCCCTAATAATTCTACACGAATTGGTAATAAATCGGTAACAAGCGTCGACAGGTTGCAAACATGCGTTGATGCCCTTCTCAAACTTGTAAAATTTTATAAAACCCAAGACACGTGGTTCGATGTGACATGGATGTCTAGGAAAGACTTGCGCATCTTGACTCGAGGCCTCACCTGATTTCAGGAAACTCAGGTCGGGACGTGAAAGTTCTTCTGAGATCACTTCCGAATAGATTAACCGATCTTTTGGCTTTCTAGGATTCTTAACAACCCTAGAAGGTCTAGGAAATCGATTAGCGCCGGTCACAGGCCGAGGCGGCCCGCACCGCGTAATCTCTCTTTTCCAAAAATAATTTTCACCTCAAGGGTAAAACCGTCTGTTTTCAACTTAGTGACACCCCTAGTGTTAGAATAATAGAAATACTACGGTATCAGGGTAGGGATGGGCCACCTGTCTAGGCGCAGCTTCATCTGCATAGCCCGCTCTATCCGACCGATGAGTTTTTATCATTCTAACATAGTCTCGGGTAGTTAGTTTGGGTGGGTCGGCTCAAAATACAAATACCGAATTAGTTATATACTTGGTTAAGACAAAAACGGGCAATAGCGAGATAGGCATTAGGTTCTAGGACTTACGAGTGGAATCCATATTCGGTAATAACTTGTAACAACCGTAGTGTCACAACATAGAATAATCCTAAAAGCAATCCACAAACACAAGACTTGACAATAGACGTCACGTACGTCAAGTCCTCGAAAAATAATGCCAAATGCAAAATACCTTACCGAGGCGATTCCCGATCGATTCGCACCTTGTACCCACTTTGTTTGCTTTAGGGTAGGATTTGTATGTCAAGATACCCCGGTCAATAATTGGTTAATTCACGTAAATTCGGCAATAACAAAACCTCATTGTTTGTTTATTTATGTCCGCTTGTTAACATTCCTGCACTTGTTTGTTATGCGGATCGAGCCCGATCCCTTAGGGCACGATTCATAGGGGGTCTAACGCCTCAATCATAGATCACGGGGTCCAATAACCCTAACACTGAGCGCGCATCTTAATTTCAATTTCGGTCTTTTCAAACCGCACGGTGAGCACGAGTGGAATAATAGCCGAACGCGAACCGACCGGGATTCAACTGTTGTAATTTGTATTTTATTTATTTGAGAGGACAGTGTAAGGATTTATGTTGTACATTTATTCATGTAAGAATCCCGGTCGGAGAGTGGACGGTCGGAGTGTTCCTTCGAATTTACGGTGTCAAAACGCGTAAGATGAGCGGAACTTAATTAAGCGGTAATTAAATTAAAATGGAAAGCCTAGACAAGCTAGAGTACCAATAGGGTATGCGAGATATAGGCTCGCATGTAATAGAACCCCCGAATTCGGAACCTCAGGTTTCGCAGACCATATGCCTTAGCAATTAGGTGTACCCCGTACCCCTAGACCTAGGTAACTTGCCGACCCTCGACCTTCGGGTCGTAAAATGGCAAGTGGCGACTCCTTCTCACGTGCGTCCGTCGCACGTCCCCGGGAAGGTGGACACTCCCAAGCCGCGTTGCATAGGTTTCGCGCATGCGTGCCCCGACGAGATGGAATTCGGGTGCGCACAACTGCTACATGGAAGTTTTTGAAAATCTCAATCACCTGCTCTTTAGTTCTCATAGGGTAAGCCCAAACCTTTCTGGTGTGATCATCTTTAAAGGTCACAAAATAGAGAGCACCACCAAGAGATCTATCCGACATGAAACAAACATCAGTATGCACAAGATCAAGTATATGATCGCATCTAGAGGGATGACTTCTAACAAAAGAAACTCTCCTCTGCTTATCAGCTAAACGGTGATCACAAGTGCTCAAGTGCATACCTTTATCGGGCAAAGACTGCTTTCTAGCAAGAATTTGAATACCTTTATCGCTGATATGCCCAAGTCTCCTATGCCATAACTCGATAGGATAATCCTCAGAAACATTAACCTGACCGGAATTGTGCTTGGCACGCAGCCTGTAGAGAGTGTCGGTCTTCTGACCCCGTGCCACAATCAACGAACCCTTGGAGAGCTTCCATCTCCCATTGCTAAATTCGTTACTGTAGCCTTCATCATCAAGTTGACCCGTCGAGATTGAGTTCAAGTGAATTTCTGGAACATGCCTCACCTTCTTCAGAAGCAACTTGCAGCCAAGCTCGGTCTCTAGACAGACATCACTAGTACCGACAATCTTGCATGACTGTCCATTCCCCATTCTCACATAACCATAGTCCCTAGTAGTGTAAATGAGAAGAAATCCCGATGAGGAGTGACATGAAACGAGGCACCTGTATCTACAACCCAAGTAGAGTCCTGACATGTGAAATTCACATAGGCTTTTCATCACAAATGATGTAGGTCTCTCCATCAGATGTCACTGTTGTAGTGCCTTCTTCCTTCTTGCTCTCACCGTTGCCATTCTGATTTTTCTTCAGAGCTCTACACTCCCTTTTGTAATGTCTCTCTTTTCCACAGTGATAACAAGTGACCACTTTTCTCGTCTTCGACTTTGATCTACCCCTCGATTTGCCACGTGAGTTACTATGTTTAGAAGAGAAATTTCTGCTTTAACTTCTCCCCCGTTGTTCAGTAACCAAAGCTTCAGACTGAATGGAAATCCCAGAGCTTTTCTTTCTAGTCTCCTCATTAAATAAACTAGCTGTCACCGTGGCCAACGATAGTTTCCCATTTTGCGCAGAATTGCTCAATGCAACCACAAGTGTATCCCAATTATCCGGTAGAGTTCCTAAAAGTAGACAAGCCTGCAGCTCATCGGGTAGTATTATCTCCAAGTTCGTCAACTGGTTAATAATATCCTGGAAATTACTCATGTGCACAGCCATATCACCTCCATCCTGGTAACAAAGATGAACCAACTTCTTCACGAGAAAGGCCTTATTTTGCGGAGTCTTCCTCGCGTAGAGATTTGTCAATTTATCCCACAAAGCTTTCGCATTTGTCTCCTGAGCAACATGATGATAAATACTATTGTCTATCCACTGCCGAATCAAACCAATAATCTTCCGATTTGTGCGTTCCCAAGCCTTGTCATCCTTATCTTTGGGTTTCGCGGAATCCCCTTCAATGGGATCGTACAAATCCCTGCAACATAGAAGATCCTCCATCCGAGACTTTCATATAAAGTAGTTGGTTGCATTCAACTTGAACATAGATCCTGTAGAATCCTCCATCTCGAAAACACCGAAAAAACTCAAACTTCTCTAACTTGGCTCTGATACCACTTGTTGGGAAGGGATGTGCTCAACCAAACAACAACGCAGCGATTAATCTTCCTCCCCTACTAGTGTAATCGAGATAGGAACTAATCAAATCAACCAACAAGCAGTAAAAAAAAGAACACCAAGAATTTTACGTGGAAAACCTCAATGTGGGGAAAAACCACGGGACCAACTCCGAATCAACGATCCACTATAAATTAAGGTTATACAATGTCTTTCATCAAGGGTTAAACTCTCTTGGATCACCCAAACACCAAATTCGTCACCCGTACCGGGTGGTTCACAAAGTCAGTTGACACAGCACCTATAGAACTCGAATAGAAATTCTGACCGTTCAAAACTTAGCCCCATGTGTTGTGAAGCTGCTGTCAAAATTTCGTCCCAATCGGAGTTCGTTTGACGTCCCGATCGAGGTTTGATCTCCAGCTGCCCGCTGCCCCTATTGATCCGAATTCTGCTCTGTTCCTCTTTGTTATTCTGTGCTAATCTGCTGCTACTATTCCTCAGCTAGTTTGCTGAAAAATAAACCCTAACAAAAGTGGGTCCTTGGGCCTATTAAAGCCCGATAAAAGTCCAATACAATTTTGGCCCAACTTCCTCTAAATTGGAGGGATACCCAATACTCATGACCCTGAACCACTAGACTTCACTATTGGTTCGGTAGCAATAGGAAGATGTTGAAAGGAGCTCTTTCAGAGTTGAACCTTAAAAGTGCGAAGCGCTTCATAAAGCAGCATGATATTTTCCAGCTGTGATGGGAAGAGTTGTGTGTTGCCAAAATTCGCGATTGCCAAGGCATGAAGGCAGTGAAAATCAAGACGCATCGATGGCATGAGATGAGATAATTTGCAGATCGAACCCCGATGGGTTGGCAAGAAAAGCCTTTAGCTAGAAGAGCATAGAGTTCTTGAATGAAACAAATTATGTTGCCCAAGTCAACTCGCAGCATCACCAACGGCGTCGCGACTATCTACATTTTGAAGCTTTACAAAAAAGAGAGAGCTACATTTTAATTGTTATTTCTATTAATTGCTATATTGATCACTGACTTTTTTTTCTTAATTAGGGTCCACGCTTGATGCAAGCCGCGTGATGCTCAGGCTCCGATGACTGTGAACGCACGAGACAGGAGGTGTGTTGGCTTCGGTTATCGATAGGTGCGTCAACTTGAGCCGATATTCTGATGCCTCGAAAACACCAGCTAAGCCCCACCCGCAAGTCAGTGAATTTCCTCGATCTAGAAACTGCAATTCATGAAAATTAAAATGGGGGCGTTCTCCCATTGCAACTCGAAAGTTGTCTTGCATGACAAAGGCTGCTTAATTTAATGTAAAAATGAGTGGCGTGTGTTGGCATGACCGTGCAGCAGGTGGATGTTAGCAAAAAGAAGCATGCACATAGGTGTGTGTGTGTGTGTAATCCCAATTGCTGAGCTTAAGGAAAAGCTCAATCGGCACAACCTTAGTACAGGGCATACCATTAGGCTCTTACATTATCAGTTCTCCTTCAATTGCTAGCGAACGCCGTAGTGACACCTTATTGATTATATTTATCTGCAATATTAACGTCCAAGACTTTCTTGATGAGGGTGTTGCATTGGCTATGCGAAGGAACTCCTAAAGACCGCATGAAACGTGAGGTGGCCTGCCACAAAGCAGGATCGTGAGGCATCCACGCCATTAATGTTTCATAAAAAGGTGAGCAAATCGCAAGAACGAGCCTATCTGTGCCAAAAACGATGCGAGCCAGCCGCTATGATGAAGGTGCCTCGATAGGCGGTAGCACGCGCGGCTCGTGGAACAGAAAATTAGCGTACTTTGGTGAGGGCTATAAGCAACGAAGTGCACCAACCTTTGTTGGAACCGCCATCAAATTTCTGCATTGCATCCCTCCGCTCGCTGCCAAGTGACTTGGTGCTACGACCTCAAGTTAAGAGTTGGTCGGAGTTCGTATAAGGACAGTATTGAAAGACGCTTCGCGTGTTTGGATACGCTCTCTTTTCTCGCCTTCATTTTGATTTCCTTATATTGGAGTCTTGCCGTTAATTAATGTTTATAGATATACGTCATCTCTAGCTTCATGGAATTATTGGATGTCCTTTCTAAATTATGGGGCCACATGTATAATTACAATTCATTTGGAGTTGTAATATTTTTCTTTTATGAGTTGTTGGAAACAGAAAAGAAGGTGACAGTGCATCAGGAGCACCCTCGCCTGGTCATGGAAAGAGGAAAAATGGCTGTCCATGGAGAAGGGTCTCGACACTTAGATCCTCTAAGGCTACCGCTTCCCGATGGGAGTTGGTTTCGTCTTGGCAAGACGAAGGCTTGCTGAGAGCCGTAGTCGGGAATTGGCGAATTTCTGACTTACTCGTAATGCATGTCCTTGATTTGAATTGGACTTTCTTTTAGCTTGAAAGAGGTCACATGGATGGTTTGCCGGAATAACCACAGAATGAAACTAAGGCGGCTCATTAAAGACTGGACGCATCATGGAGTGGTAAGACGCGAGGTCCTGAGGTCCTCTTCAACCAACCGTTAGTGGTTTTGAAGGATTTTAAATAGTGTGACACTTTTAAAATGTAAGGTGTTGATTTTTGATATACTGTGTCAATTTCAAAAAGCCTACTAGGAGGTAAAAATGACCTAAATACGCCCGCATGATGTCACACAGTCAAAAATATTTTCATCAATTTTTTTATTTGTCATATATTTTTTTAAGAACTAATGAATGTAGCATAATTGAGTCTAGTGATAAATTTACTTTATTTGTGAAAATTATGAACTTTCAATTAAAAGTAATAATATAGAATTTTTTCAAAAGTTTGTACAAATTAGTATCTAATACCGTATAAAAGCTAACATTTTTTCCGCTTATCTTAATTTGAACCTTCAATATTTGTAGTTAGAAAATCATAATAGCAATATAATAGGTCTAAAATGGCTTACTAGTTTTAAGTGGATGAATTGTACTTACAATAAAAGTTCAAAATTCATCAAAGATTTTTCAAAAGATTATAATAATTAATACTAGACAAACGCGCCAGTGCTACGCACGAACAAAATATATATATATATATATATATATATATATATATATAAAAGAGATGACGTTTTTTTTTTGGTGTGCATACTTGATAGGCTCACGAACCAGAACTGGGTAAAAAAGAAGGGTGGAGGGTAGAACCAACTAAACTCACTCGATAAGATAACTCGCCACGAGTAAGAAAAGTCGTTTTGATTCGCCACGCTCAAGGATGAACGATAAGAATCAGGGTTTTCGCCACTAAACAATGAAATTGTTTAGATAAGAAAAGATAAGAAACGCTCTAAGCAATTTCATTCAAAAATTCATCAAATTCGTCTCTCTTCGCCTCTTACAATAGGTGCATATTTATATAGAGGGAAGACACCCCTCTTGACTCTAGAATAGGAAACTGGCATTTAATATTCTTCAGATTACTTTCCTAAAATATAATAAGGAAACAATCTAAAATAGGAAACTTAAGATTACTGACTCAAGCTAATATAGGAAATAATATCTAATTAAGGGAAACTATATCATAGCTATAGGAAACTTAATATGTAATTAAGGGAAACTATATCATAGTAATATAGGAAACTTAATATCTAATTAAGCCAAATTCTTGTTCTTGAGTCTTCTAGAATACGCTTTTGGACTCGAAAATTCGAATACATGTTGGGCTGCAATTTGAAGCACATCATTCCCTCTCGGTTGGAAAAAGACTCGACCTCGAGTTTTCGTCGATGTTCTGCTGGTCTTGATTTGTGCGTTTCGCCGCTTCTTAACTTGCCATTTAATGGCCAACTTTTCTATCCGAACTCTCTCTAGTAATTCTGCATAGATCGACTTCTTTTTGCTTCCTCGCCAACCAACTCGTTGCTTGAACTGGTGCTGCTTTCCTGGTGGAGTCGTATATGCTTTGGCAAATTTTTCCTCGATTGGATGAAACACCATCGACGAATCTTTGATAGCAATTGCTTCTCGAAGTTCCACTTGGCCTGGGTCTAAAAACAGTTCAGCTTGAACTTTCTCTTCAGAATTTGAAATTAGTTCATCCCGAAGAATCTTGTTAATCTCTAAATCCTTCTCGACCGGAACATTATTATCTTGTGACGCTTGAGCTGCTTCATTCTTGGACTCCACTTCTTCTTCTTTAAATTTGTCACCCTTCATAGAAGCTTCTTCACGTTGTACTTTTTCCTCAACATCAACAATCGTCATAGGAAAAACATTTGTTTTTCCATGCTTAAGAGGATAGGTAGACTTCATGCAACCGTCTTTAGATTCATAGAGGCGTTCTTCGTATCCTAAAGGAAAGAATCTGACCTTTAAGAGTTGTTTCATGCGCCTCCACGTGCATACCTAATTCCTTCCATCTTGAAGACGATTATTTTCCAATTTCTCCCACCAAGTAGACGCTTTGCCCCTTAACCGATAAACAACTCTAACAACTCGACTTCCATCATCGGGGATGCTGTAGTAGTCGAAGAATCGGTCCACATCCGAAATCCATGCCAAGTATTCCTCAGCGCTCATGCTTCCGTTGAAAGTGGGAATTCTCTTTGGGGAATAATCCTTCTGCACCCATTGGTGTCTTCTTATCCTACCGGAACTCTCGAGGGCTTGGGTCACTCGCTCGAGCCGTGCAATGAACTCTTCTCGCGTCTGCTGGAAAGTGAGAGGCAAGTCTTGGTCGAAAATAAACCCTCTTGGAACTCGTTTAGGGTTGCTTTTAGCCATAATCTTCGCATATTTATCAAAAATCCACTCAAAAACACGTGTTTCACTCGGCCAACAAAGATAGAACCTTCACTCTGATACCAAATGATCGGCTCACGAACCAGAACTGGGTAAGAAAGAAGGGTGGAGGGTAGAACCAACTAAACTCACTCGATAAGATGACTCGCCACGAGTAAGAAAAGTCGTTTTGATTCGCCACGCTCAATGATGAACGATAAGAATCAGGGTTTTTGCCACTAAACAATGAACTTGTTTAGATAAGAAAAGATAAGAAACGCTCTAAGCAATTTCATTCAAAAATTCATCAAATTCGTCTCTCTTCGCCTCTTACAATAGGTGCATATTTATATAGAGGGAAGACACCCATCTTGACTCTAGAATAGGAAACTGGTATTTAATATTCTTCAGATTACTTTCCTAAAATATAATAAGGAAACAATCTAAAATAGGAAACTTAAGATTACTGACTCAATCTAATATAGGAAATAATATCTAATTAAGGGAAACTATATCATAGCTAGAGGAAACTTAATATGTAATTAAGGGAAACTATATCATAGTAATATAGGAAACTTAATATCTAATTAAGCCAAATTCTTGTTCTTGAGTCTTCTAGAATACACTTTTGGACTCGAAAATTCGAATACATGTTGGGCAGCAATCTGAAGCACATCAATACTAGTTTGAAAAAGAGAATCAAGAGTGGGCAGAGAAAGAAAGAATGAAACATGCATTCATTTGAGAGAGAGAGTGATAAGGGAGACAAATAAGGAGAATATAGTGGTGTTAATAGGGAGGTGGTTACCTTGTAATTTACTTTTTTTATCCCCAACTATTTGGTTATTGTAATTTTTCAAATAAGTCTCAAGGGCATATTTGGAAGAGGAAAGTGAGATGAAATGGGAGGCATTGGCTTTATATTAGTACTAGAGGTGGTGCACCCACGCTACAAGCGAAAATATATATAAAAAATGTAAAAGTAATCAATTATGTTGACCGAGATATTGGGGTCGTCAACATATGCATATGTAAAATAAACATTTTTAGTTACTTCTTATAATTTCACAATTTGAATTGTAATTTTAAATAGTAAAATTGTCAATTGATATAAAAATATCAATAGTTGTTCTTGAAAGTTAACCAACGTCCAAAGAGAAGTATACAGCAAAAAAATCGTCCAAAGAGGAGAGAGATAAAATAGGTGTGGGGAAGAGAAGCGCTGAAGTAGGTAGTTTTTGAAAAGTAATTTTACTATTTGTCCCTTAATTGATGGCTGTTATTAATCAAAGCATATCTTCTATGAGCAAATTAGGAAAGAAAAAATGAGACGGAAGAGTGATATCTCCCTTTATATAAATAGATGTCATGCTACATAAAAGCAAACATATTTCCACGTTAAAATTACTTTGAATTTTCAATATTTTTAATTAAAAATTATCATCGCAATATAATATGTCTTAAGTGGCTTGTTAATTTTAAGTGAACGAATTTTACTTCCAGTAAGGGTTCCGAAATCAAAAGAATCTTGTCGTCAAAAGTACATCCCTAAGCGAGAATTAATCTCAATCAACAGATTGACATAACCTTGTGTACACTATAAAAAAATAAAAATTTTCATGTAACAAACGAAAAAGAGACTTAAATTAGTGATAGATTAAAGTAGTCAGTTAACAAGATGGGTTAGTTTTAGGATATTCGATGTTTGTTCCTCTAAAAAAGGGTTGTTGGCTCCACCCATTATCTCCTTCTACAACATGATGCGGTGAACGCCGAGCCAACGAGTTCAATCTAAGAGCGTAGCGAGTCTAAGGTAAATAAGCATTCGCCAATTGATAGGTATAGCATTGCAAGCAAATAGAGCAGAGAGCTTACTCTTTGTTTCTATTAGAGTCGCGAACTTGTTGTAGTTGGCCCTAAAGGGGAACCTTGCTACAACCTTGTTATATCCCTGCATTCTTGCATGACTCGTTCTTCGTGTCTTGTTTCTAATGTCTCGGATGTGAGTTTGTGATCGAAGAAAAATCACGAATATAGATAGATATCGCTTGAGCAAATATTATTCAAGACTTGTTGGATTTTCAAATATCAGGGGTGTATATTTCAAAAAATAAATTATATATACCTAAATTAAATAAAAAATTTTGAAAATAGTTTTTTTTTTAATGAATGGACGAGTAGGGTGGGTTCACTGGGTGGGGAAACCTACCCTTCTTGCCTTGTGGGCAGAATAGACGAGTTTTAACTAGTTTTAATTTTTTACAATAAAATAATAATAATAATAATAATATGATGTGATATGATACTATGTGATGTTTTTTTTATTATTATATTCGTTTTTTAAAGAAAAAAAGGCCCCCAATTTGGATATGTGTTAATTTCACAACCATATAATGTTTTTTCTAAATTGGAATATTTTATTCAGTCAGGCCATTTATAACTTGTGCAAATTTAGAGAATCATTTTCGGTAACGTTCCTGCCCAGTACTTTATATTGCCAAACCACTCCCCTTTGAGCCCCAAATCATAGAGAAGAGAGTTCAAAATGAATTCCTCCACGAAGCAACTCATTTGCTTGTTCGTTCTTCTAATTTTACTTGGGACATCATGTGATGCAGGATTTCTGAAGCACAAGACATATGTCGAGATCAAGAATTATTTGCCGGGACAAGCAAGCCTAACGATTCACTGCAAATCTAGCGACGATGACCTCGGGAAACATGTTCTCGGCCCACAGGGCACTTTCTCATTCCGTTTCCGACCTCGATTCATTGGTGGGACACTCTTCTTTTGCTCCTTCCAGTGGACAAATAGCCCGCTTTACTATTACGATATTTACATCCAGAGCAGGGATTATGACCGCTGCGCAGATTGTCTGTGGAGCATCCAACCAGAAGGTCCATGTTTGTTCGATGTTAAAACTGATACGTATAGTTTATGTGATCATTGGAAGCCATGAATCTTGCTCCATCAATGTTATCGGCGAGTTGGAAAAAATGATTGTTACGAGCGTTTATCGTTCTTATGAATACAGATATCTAAAAATAATTGTCCTTTTTCTTTTAATCAAGGGATTGTGTCTTCCCCGTATAAGCTATTAATTAAGTGCCTTCGATTGAATTTCTTGTACTGTAACAGTCTACATTTGATTTCCATTTTGCTGTTACAATTTGGGCGGTGCATCAAGCATGAAACATGGAATGGGAGCTCGCTATCAATTGGTAAAAAGTATCATTGCATTGAGATCAAACTCAGACAAAGAAATTATGGATTCAATTTTCGCCTGTGTAAATTCAGTATCTTTTTATTTCTTCCTCTGTACCTTTCTAGGCCTATAAGCTGCCTTATAGTCGGGATGTATCATTCCACCTAATAAATGAAGGATAGGAACAAACTCAAGAAAAAAAAAATTGAGTAGATAAAAATTTTATTGTATGTTATCTATTTTATATATTTAAAGTAGGTTCCACCAAATAAGAGTCATCCATTTGTTCGATGACATAGACTCATAAATATGGGTCTATAATGACCCGAAAATGGACATGGGTGAAAAATCGGTGATTGACTTCACAGCTTACCTCATATGCGAGTTACATCACTTGTCTATAATTAATTAACGCCTAGTTGCGCACTTGAACTAAAGAGAATCCTATCCCTACAAGATATGCTCAACAACTTGTTATATTTTATTTATTTTCTCTCTTATAAATGGAGTTTTGCTCCATTTGCCCAGGACATATAAAAGAGAAAGGGAGAAAGGCATGTAAGCAGTAAGAAAAGAAGAAAAAGAAGAGAGGGAGGCGCATAGACACGTAAGAAAGAGAGGAATGTGGGAATGTGTGAGACTTCCCTTATGATATATTATTCTCAATAAGATTTGAATATCATTTTCTATGCATCAACATTTGACGAGAGCTTACCGTTGGTTTTTTTTGTCAGCTCGTGGTGCAATGACCTTTCATGTTTCATGTTTATAAATTATACTCTCGATATTAAAAATGATTAATTAAAGCAATAAAAGAAATGAAAAATTATTTATAGAATTAAAAAATTAAAAACAATTAATGATAGAAAATAATAAGACCAAAAAATCATCACTATCCCTATAATCCTTCGTTAGTAAGTATTTCTCTTTTAAGACCTATTATTTTAGTCTCAATATTTTCACATCACTAAGAGATATTGGTTATGATTATTTATGTTAAATTATTTTTGGAGAATATTATTTATATATTAATAAAAAATAAAACTGCAAATCCCGCACAAATTGTGGGCTATAAGAGCTATTATATAACTATTTTAGATTCCTATAACAACAGATCTCCATTCTTTTAACGCGTCTTTTCGTAAGCTTTCTCTCAACACATGATCCATTCACATTTCCTGCTTTAATGTATTACGTGATTGCCAACATGAATTCATTACATGATAGATTATACACCAAAAACGAGATCGAGAAGTTATTTGTAAGTTTTACCCTATTATTGTTCATGATTTCAATTTTAAATATTAATTAAAATTATAAAATGCATATGTCCACGCAACACATGGGGCATATGACTAGTATATACTTAAGTAACCTCTTGCGAATGAGAGCTCTGTTCGTTCGACAAGAGCTTACCTTTGCTCGTTCCTTCAACTCGTGGGATAACGTCCCTTCATAATCTTGCATTAAAACTTATACACAAACCTCAAATCAAATTTTATTGTTGTAATAATTATTTTTTATAATTCCCATACCATTATTATAGGCTCTTTATAGAAATTTCAATGAATATATTTATAATATATAAAAGCTAAAGCGGGAGACATGATAACTCCATTGCTAAACTTCAGCTCGCGATTGAGTGTAGTGCGAATATGGGAGCTCCAATTGCTAAACCTCAGCTCGTGATTAAGTGTCTTCTCGATTACTCAGATAATCAATTTCTTCAAGAACAAAAAAAAAATGTATTTGAATATTTCAATTTTAATACAATCAAACCAATTAAATTTATATTAAAAATCCAATAAATATTATAAATTTTTTGTAAAAAATTCCAATAAATATTAAAAGTTTTTAAATATAATATGATCTTGAGAAATTAAAAGTTTATATATATATATATATCAAATAATTATATTTTATTAATTTCTCTAATCACCCGCACAATGCGCGGGACTGTACCTAACAATATATCATTACAGCACAAATGAGCTATTGAAATGTCATTATATGTCTCTGTAGGTCATTTATTTGCCTCTAAAATCTTCAGAGACAGATAAATTAATTGATCGTGTTGTTTTTTCTATAGACCTTTAGAGACAAATTCAAAACGAATTTTTATTTATTTTTAACTAGTGCAATTAGAAAAAAAAAATGATTTGGCTCTTAGAATAAGGGAAAGCATCCCATAAATTGTCTTTATATACTTTTTAAAATTGTCTCTTTTCACACAAATCAACTCAATTCACCATCCCAATAAATTTTCTAACAGAGAGATTCGAACTTGCAACCTCCACTTTAGCATGACATCACTTTATCCAATGCACTGATACTCCTTACTTGTCTAAATTTGTAACTTTTATTATTTATTTTACCTTAATGATAATATTTATATTCTAAATGAATTATTAGTATTTTATTTATAAGTTTTTTAATTAATCTACGAAATTATAATATTTATTCCAATCAAATATTTTGTGAGGATTTATCTTTTTAAAGAAAAACTTCTGATAGACTATTGTTTGAAATTATGCTGGAAATTTTTTGATATAATTTTTATAAACAATGTGTTAGTCGAGTGGAAAGGCCAGAAATTCTTGTGTTCATCGAATTTACGTAGAGAATAAGAAGAGAAATATGCTGGTGAGAAAAAAAGAATCAAGAAGAATATGTAAAAGCATGACAAGAGAAAATACTTGCATTGAATAGGAGACCGAATGAAGAATATATATATATATATATATATATATATATGAGAAATGGTTCCTCGAAAAAAAAGATGAAAGAATGAAAAATTGAAAAGAAAAAGTAAATTAAAAACAACGACTTTCACACTTATTTATTTTTAATTTGTGAAATTTTTCATTGAAAAATAATAGTTTAAAATTCAATTTAGCAACTCTATATTAGTCTCTACACATTGATATAATTTTAAGAGCGTATTAATTAGTCTCTATTGCTCATACATTAACCAAAATCTTTTGAAGTCTACAAATCTTTTTATAATTAATTATACAAGAGACAAATAATATATCATATAGAGACACAATTTTATTTGTTCCTAAAAGTAAAGACTTAAGAGCATATATATTAGTCTCTATAAGTTAAGAGCGTATAAATTAGGACTGTCGAAAAACTATACCATTAAGACTATCGAAAATTCAATTCCAATTTCGGAAGAAGATTTTAACTTGCAATTGTTTTCTAAAGAGTCTATTTTGGAACATAGAAAGAAATACAAGCTTTTGCATGTAGGTTGGGTTGAAGTACCTGTAAAATCTTGGCACAGAGTTGGTTTAGATTTCCGATTGATGATGTTTACGTGACGCAAGATTTATTACATTTAAGAAATCATTGTTAGCAGGTGAGAATCCAATCTTCCATTGATTTAGATGACCACAGGGGAAACAGTTTTGTTAGAGGCTAATACTCAAAGAAATAACACCAAACTACTTGAAATGGAAAGAAATAACTTTTCCGGAATCATGGAATTTGAAGCAAGTGATATCGAAGAATGAAAACACATCTAGTAATGTTCCTTCTAGGATAATTGAATATGAAGATGGAAGCGTGCAATTGAATTTTGAAAGAAATAGGCTAAGACGAATACCTTCTGACCGAGAATTAGCGAGCTTGGCCTCTTCGTTATTTGTTACTCCATCTAGACATTTCTTCCATTCTGCTCCAGTAAAACTTGAAAGGTGTTGATTTTAAAAGAGAAATTCCAAATCTAGTTTCCAAAATAATGATGTTGAAATAGAAAACCAAAAATCTTTTTCGCCTAAAAGATCAGGTTAAATTCTGATTATGATTTATACATGATCAAAAGAGAAGTTCATTTCAACAAAGAAAAGGGTTAATTACCTAAAAAAATATAAATTTTTACATTTTATCAATTTTAGCACGAACATTTTTTCTTGACCTAAAATACACAAATTATCAAAATGATATTAGTATTAACACGGCATCATCTTTTTTGATTGGTGAAGCCTCAATGGCGATCACCGCCCCTCAATCGAGGTTGCTTGTGATGAGATATGTTTCCCCTTACCGCAATTGTAGGGTGGTGGCCGTCGATGAAGCTCCCGGCCCCGACCCCTCTTCCTTCCATACTCGAATTTATTTTCTTTTTTTTTTTTCAAATTCAGGCAATAAGGGCTTCAATGGAAGTCACCACCGCCTCTGTAGAGTCGCCGGCGACTACTAAGGTCGTCAACTGTCTCGATCAGGGATGGTGGATAACAATTCCCATTTAAATTAAAGAAAAAGTTGGCACGTGCTAACATTAATATCAAATTAATAGGTTGTGCATTTTCAGGTCAAGAAAAAAAATTTCATGCTAAAATTGACAAAATGTGAAAAGTTTGTATTTTTTAGGTAATTAATTCTATAGAAAAACTAATAAAATAATTTTATATCTTAGAAAATAAAGAAAATTCGAGGAGTTTTTTGAAAAAAATAGAGTAAAGCAAAACTGGATGAAATCTAAAAGTATTACTATAAATTTATGGATGATTGGAAAATGGAAATTTCGTTTTTTAACTGGTTTGAGAGTATCAAGGTTTGAAGAACTTCGAGTAGCGAAATTGGTGTTTGTCCACAATAATTATCATAATTAAATTTTATCTATGAAATCACCAATTTTGATTCAATGCTGTGATAGCAACTAAATAAGCAATCTAAGATAATTGTTTTGCTCACAATAAAAAGAAGATAATTAGTGTAGAAAATCGAAGTAGCTAGAGAAGCAATATCTAAGATAATAAAATTAGAAAACAAATTTATTACAACATAAAAATCATTTCAATTCAATGATATGTATAGACATAAACTGCTGAATATAAAATCACAAGAGGTAAACGGATTATATTTAATGACACGTTTATTGGATTGTTTATCTTGAAATTTTGAATATATATATATATATATATATATATATATTGGGTAAAGATAAATATATATATATATGTTTAATTTATCAACATACTCCTACTTTGTTATAATAAGAAATTTTTGAAAAAGCATAATATCCATAAGAATTTATATCATAATTAAAAATTAGGAGAATTAAATTTATAATATATACTACTTGAGAGAAATTTTAGAAGAAAAATCTTAAAATAATTTTTGGATCATAATTTTGAAGTATATATAAATATGTATATCACACAAGTACAATTATTCTCCAAAAAAGTAAAGAAAATAATTAAGATTGATTTTCAAATAAAAATATTTCTTAAATATAATCCTAAAGATTACATGAATTATTACTTATAAAGAAAAGGTAATAAATTATGTTCAATATTGTGAACCTTATCATAAAAATTACAAATTAATAAATAATCCTACAAGTATAGTGATCTTATCATATTGATGATTTTATCCCTCCTTCTACGTCCCACTATCTTGTAATCTCATTCTAATTGTCCATGTATTATTTCTAGATTCTAATTTTTTTTACATGAAGTAAATGATTTTAGCACCTCAAGATCTCTAATATTATAAATTGTAAATTAATTAATTAATTAATTAATTAAGTAAAATTCTCATGCAAACTTGAAAAATAACGAAAGAGAAGTTAGAGAATATACTTACAACTATAGATGATCGAGTGGAAAAATAACGCCTCAAAATTTGCTATAAATAAAAATAAATAAATAAAGCAAGTGTGTTTACAAGTATGGATAACCAAATGGAAAAAGCCCAAGAATAACTAAATGGAAAAAAGCCCTTAACTCGGGAAGATTTACACATAATATATAGATTGATTCAAATTTTATTAGAGAAAGAAAATTAGGGAATCGTTGAGTGAGGGAAATCTTTCTTTCCTTGACATGATCTATCACCATATATGTTACATATTCATAAAAAAATAAGAAATATTCTATAATCTATGAAAAAAAAATTCGATTTTCTTAATAGTTATAATATGTATGAAGATTTCCCAAACATCGGCCTACACCTGTTGGAATTGACGAAAAAGCATAAGGTGCTGAAGTGGATGAAACGCTTCTTCGTCAAAGGGGGGGCAAACTGTTGACACTCGATTTTTGGCAGGTTTCCATAAAGTGGGTCGGCCTGTTTTGTCCGGTTCGCCTATGGTATGAGGGATTAAAATCAACCCTATATCGAGAATATATCCAGGCATGATGGTTTATTTGTGGAGGATGCTAACGCAACAGAATGGTCTTAAGCATAGTGAGTGAGAATTAGAGTAGCTCGAATCAGGAGGCCCAGCCCAACAATAGGGTCGGTCGACTCAATTGGAGAAAGTCAACGGTCTACTTACAGGGTCGGTTTCCCTTGTGTACTGAACTGGTTGGCTGAGTTGGAACCAATTGTCGGCTTGATCCAATCCCAAGCATGAAAGTAGTAAATTGGTCTGACCCTGTTTTTGGTTAAATTGGCCACTACGATTTTCCTTCCCTTGAGATCAACTATCTCTTGAGCACTTACTAGCGGTTTCAAATATGTCAAATCAATTATCTGAAATGAATTAGTTTCATATTTTAAAATCAACCTTTATCGAAAACAAGCACAATTTTCCAAAATGACATTGTAGGTGCAAAAAAACCGATCATCTAGATTCCAACGGTCTAGATCGAACTGTGGCATTTGTCTCAATAAAAGTAAACTCCCAAAAAGTCTCACATGTGCACTCCAACACCTTGGGATAGTCATCAAGATCATCCCGTGGTCCCTTTAGTTCAATATAATGGACAATGATAAAATCATTACCTTTCTCAAGTCGACAAATTACATTCTTCAAATGATGAATTCTCTGCGCATTGCCTTACGAGTAGCACCCTTTAGCTCATTCCACATCTAGAGTGCATTGTCGACATACGTGAGACTTGCTTGCAGATTCTTGTCCAGGGAATTATCCAACCAAGCAATGATCTTAATATTGCACACATAATTGTTGAGACTCGCGAGTCGAATCGTAAAATCGCACTATTATGCAATTCACAAGGGGACTAGTGGTTCCAATTTCACTCCGGCAATCGAAATCTTAGAATCGTGGTAGAATAGCATCCAAAGTCATAGAATCGTAGAATCAGTGCGGTTCTACCGATTCTACATTAGGCTCAAAACTAAAAATTGGACCAAATCCAAGCCAATTATTCGGCCCATAAGGCAACCCGACTGAATTTTTTCCCTCTTCTATTGATCGACGAATGAATAGAGAATTGACTCCTGACTTCTGAGCCCTATCAAAGTCTCAAAGAAATAAAAGACTCCAGCCCTAGCTTATCTCATCGCTCAAATCTTGCCTTCTCCTGTTGAAATTGCATTCATTCCTCGCTCAAATTGTCGATTGTAATCTTTGTCTTTCCTCCTTCGGTCGAAATTGCCAATTGTAATAGTCATTCTTCGAGCACTGTTGTGTGCTGCTATCTACTTCAAGCTCTTTGTTGTTGCTCTGTTGTGCATTGATGATGTTGGTGGCGATGAAGATTTGGATGACATTTGTTCTGTTTAATCATCCTATGTTATGTTGTTAGCTTTTTATTTCTATTTCGATACTCTGAGTTGTGAACTATGATTTGGTTTCTATATATATATATATATATATATATATATATATATATATTGTGTGTGTGTGTGTGTATATATATATATATGCTATTTTTTTAATTAGAGGTAATCTTACGATTCATGATTCGAATTTATGATTCACTATTCCACGACCCTCGGCCGATTCTAGTTAGAATCGCGAATCTGATAACCTTGGTTACACATGTCCAAAGAATTAAATCAATTGATGATAGATCCGACATCTGCAATGACCCATCAATGAACCATAATTTGTTCTTCGGTCAAAGGGCTCGCTTTGTTGCTTTGGCTCATGTCGGATAGTTATTGCCCATCATAATGGCGTAACGAGAATTTAACCAGCACTGTCCGAAGCATTAAGAAAATAAGGAGACGATGGAACTTCTCTTCAACCGATTTTCCTTTGTTTTCAAACATGGTGAATCGAGAAACTGAGATAAGGAGCTTAACGGGGCATTTGGTTGGTGGGTTAGGAATGGAGGGGGATTAGGACAAGGGGAGAGTTGGAATTAGATGGGATTATAATTGATATTGAGGTTTCAATTTTTTTGTTTGGTTCAATCTCGGAACAAACCTGTATTTAGATATTATTAAAGATTAAAAAGACTCCTTTGAAATAAGATTATTTGTATTTTTTAGGTGAGACTTGTCGGCTAAGTGACTTGGGAGGAGGTTTCCCTAAGTTTATGAGCCTTGAGCGACCACATCGAACAACATTGAGGCAGGTAGACCTCATGGGCTCAAGGCGGGGCTCACCCCAAGGAGCCTGGCAAGCAATCTCGTCGTCGACGTGAGAGATAGCCACGACAAGGCCAGATGATCCCTCTCCTCTCCATGTTGATTCCGATCAGGAAGAGTTGGTCAGAATGTCGCCGGTGGAATGCAGGTGCGAGCGATGGTTGTACAGGTGCCTTGGATGGAGGCAAGGACAGAAGGCAAGATGGTGGAAATTAGATCAATAATGGAGGGCATTTTGGACTTTGTGATAAACATCAGCGTTAAGGGCAGTCTCCATCATTCCTATATAGGAATGTTGATACTTTAGGAATCCGGTGTCTAACAAAGCCATACGAGCCACAATGGGCAGACCCTTCCTACCATGGTAACTAAAGGCAAATCGAATTGCACCGAAGTGGAGATGAGTATATCCTTGGGAGATCCACTATCGTGGAAACTCCAGAGGAATCTGCAGGGCCACGAATTATTTAATTTTTGATGATTGAAGAGGATGCTATTCAAAACTCGTTGATTGAACATATTCTTTAACTTCGAGAGGGGTTGTATGATGAGATGTTGGATGCTTCTTATTGGAGAGAAAGCAACTGGCTTTGAAATGGTGGTGTATGGGTTCATAAGGGGTAGATCGGTAGCGGAAATCTTGTCATAGGTAGGAAATCTCATAGAGGGCATCTAGTTTATGGCCGAAAGACTTCTAAAATGGGTCTCAACAGAACGAGTAACGTCAGTTGTTTGGGGAGTTACAGAAGGAGTACTCATGGTGAACTCTAGGCATCATGGATAGAATTCTTCAGTAATTCTAACAATAACCAGGCTCTCATACTAGTTCTAGGTGAGGCTAAGGAAATGCAATAATACTAACAACCAAGATCTGGACGACAATATCATACCTTTCAGCAAGCTTCATAGCCTCTCCTACTGCAAACGCTCAAGTACTAGGTTCCATATTGTCGCCACAAAACTCGAGTTTTAGTATTACTAATTCCCTGAAATTACCTCGGATTGCATCCGAGCAACTTTCTTTCTAATGTGCAAGATTTTCTTAAGAGACAAGCACAGAGCATACTTAAGTCAGCTCTTGGTATTGAAGAACTACTAGGAATCCTAAACCCTTAGCCCGAAATGAGAGAGTTTAGAAAATCATATTGAGAGAGAAAGTATTGGGAAATTTATGATATTTTCTTCGATTGATTTCTTACGATAGAGGAGTTCTCATTATATAGGCGAAGCTTGGTACAATACAACAATCAAATATTTTCAAATGGCCGACACTTATGGCCCATCATTATGACTGAGGCCAATTAACACAACCTGACATACTAATGGCCTGACATTATGGCCGACACTTATTAATAATGGCTTAATAAAATAAACTTTGAATAGCCGATGGAGATAATGGCGAGTCTTCATTGTTTGCAAAATGGCTCGTAAGACGATGACATGTTGGGGTCAGAGTCGTTGTCTGAAGAGTACCACCATGCTTTCTTCCATGGCCACTGTTCGTCAATTCCACATCCAAAGCTTGATTGAGCTTCTCTTCAGTCAAACTATTCCACCAGTCTTCATCATCTAGCAGTGTTGGTTAAGGCCAGTTGCCAAGGTCCCGCAGATAATTATTGCGAGAACTGGGTCCTGTTTGATCTTCAGGTGGGACTGGTTATTGAGTCGCTGTATCCATTGGCGAGTTTAGATCTAGTTGCATGAAGCTTTTGGATCTTGTGAGTTTCGATTTTGGGAGTCTAATGGAGGGACTGCGTTGTCCCTGTTGTAGTCCTCCGGGGCCCATTGGATGATGATAGGCCTGGTTAGCAGGTAATCTCTTGGATAGTCCCATAGGACTTGGACTGTAGCCGATGGCCAAATTACTCGGGGAACTACTTCGTTCTTTTCATAGATCATCCTTTGAAAATTTTCTGTATTGATCTTCAAGGTCTAGGATGTATGTAGTAAAAGTCCTCCATACCTCGGAGGAATAGGTTCACTGGAACCCTATAGGTTTTCCTTGTGCTCGGGATAATCTTCCTCTTCTTGGAATCATACTCCATGGTTGTTTGAACAAGACAATGGTATGCTTGCTCAGCTGAGGTTGTGAGGGCACCCTTCTGGCTTCTCGCTCAAAGAGCTCTTTTCACTGAAGGATGGATTAGAACCATTCTAAGAACTAGATGATGTGGGTATTCGAGTTCCTATCTTCAGTAGGATAGCTGAATGTTTCCCTTTTTAGAAGGTTGCGATTGAGGAAATTGAGAATCAATTGTAAATCGAACTGGATCCCAATAGTATAGTGTTGGCATGAATACCAAAACGGCCATTTCATGTCCTCAGAATATGGCCAACTACAAGAATGCCTGAATGGATGAATGAATAGGTATTGAAGGTGCACCCCAAAAGGTTGGAGAGTAAGACCTCCTTGGTATCGGAAGACCTCATATTGATATCCCCAGATGAAGCTTTTGGCCTTGACTAGCAATGTCTTCGTCCTTATGAGATCTAAGATTTCAGGGGAATGTCATCCTTAAGCCTTCCAGGTGATCCTGGTCTACAATGTGCTCCTACAGCTTGGTTTAGGCCCGTAAGGTTGTGAACATGCAGATGACAGGCAAAACCTGTAGTGACTGCCCTATCTGTGCATGTTCCTTCCTTGATAAGAAATCTACGAGGGTATTGTGCTGTCCCTTGATGCTTGACCTCGAACTCGAACTTAAAGAACCATTCAGCCCATCTAAGAAGCTGAGGATGAGGCACTTGCTTCTGTTTGAATTGGATCATTTTTGGGAAAGAGGACATGTCCATTTCAGTTAGGAACATAAGCTCGATCAGGTGGAACTCGAACTTTTTTATGCCATTCATAACCACTAGGATTTCCTTAAAAATAAAATGATAGTGCTGTTCTGACGGCTTGAACGTTCCACTCTATATCCACAGATATGGCATTTGTCATGGAGTTCTTCTATTAGGACTGTACCCTAGTACTTGTCACTTACATATGTCTAGAGTATTCTTTTTCTTGAAGAAGGGATTTGGAGAGGAGGTAAGGACTGCATATGTGCCCTGAGCTCTTGGATTGCCCTTGTTTGGGATGGCCCCATGTTGGGCGTCCTTTTTCAGCATCTTTTCAAGCGGGCGATTGAGTTGGATAATTTTCGAAAGGAAGTCCCTAAGATAGTTCACTGTCCAAAGAAACTGTTGAATTTGTTTTTTAGTTAGTGAATTCTCAGGATATTTTAATAGCTCATGGGTCACATGAGGCTCCGGTTGGTACTGGCCTTCTACAATCTTCATTTCGAGAAATTGAATTTCTTGTTGGCCAATCACCATCTTCTTCTTGAAGAGCATGATACCATGGCTGGATACTCGGGCCGATATTCTGATGCCTCGAAAACACCAGCTAAGCCCCACCCGCAAGTCAGTGAATTTCCTCGATCTAGAAACTGCAATTCATGAAAATTAAAATTGGGCGTTCTCCCATTGCAACTTGAAAGTTGTCTTGCATGACAAAGGCTGCTTAATTTAATGTAAAAAATGAGTGGCGTGTGTTCGCATGACCACGCAGCAAGTGGATGTTAGCAAAAGGAAGAATGCATATATGTGTGCGCGCGCGTGTGTAATCCCAATTGCTGAGGCTTAAGGAAGAGGTCAATCGGCACAACCTTAGTACAGGGCATACCATTAGGCTCTTACATTATCAGTTCTCCTTCAATGGCTAGCGAACGCCTTAGTGACACCTTATTGATTATATTTATCTGCAATATTAACGCCCAAGACTTTCTTGATGAAGGTGTTGCATCGGCTATGTGAGGGAACACCTAAAGAAAGCATGAAACGTGAGGTGGCCTGCCACAATGCAGGGTCGTGAGGCATCCATGCCATTAAATGTTTCAGAAAAAGGTAAGCAAATCGCAAGAACGAGCCTATCTCTGCTAAAAACAATGTGAGCCAGCCGCTATGATGAAGGTGCCTCAATAGGCGGTAGCACGCGTGGCTCGTGGAACAGAAAATTAGCGTACTTTGGTGGGGGCTATAAGCAAAGAAGTGCACCAACCTTTGTTCGAACCGCCATCAAATTTCTGCATTGCATCCCTCCGCTCGCTGCCAAGTGACTTGGTGCTACGACTTCAAGTTAAGAGCTGGTCGGAGTTCGTATAAGGGCAGTATTGAAAGACGCTTCGCGTGTTTGGATATTCTCTCTTCTCGCCTTCATTTCAATTTCCTTATATTGGAGTCTTGCCGCTAATTAATGTTTATGGATATACGTCATCTCCATGGGGCCACATGTATAATTACAATTCATTTGGAGTTGTAATATTTTTCTTTTATGAGTTGTTGGAAACCGAAAAGAAGGTGACAGTGCATCAGGAGCACCCTCGCCTGGTCATGGAAAGTGGAAAAATGGCTGTCCATGGAGAAGGGTCTCGACACTTAGATCCTCTAGGCTACCGCTTCCCGATGGGAGTTGGTTTCGTCTTGGCAAGACGAAGGATTGCTGAGAGCCGTAGTCGGGAATTGGCGAATTTCTGACTTACTTGTAATGCAGGTCCTTGATTTGAATTGGACTTTCTTTTAGCTTGAAAGGGGTCATTTGGATGGTTTGCCCGAATAACTACAGAATAAAACAAAGGCGGCTCGTTAAAGACTGCATGCATCATGGAGTGGTACAACACCAGGTTCCGAGGTCCTCTTCAACTAAGTTAATAATCTCTCAAGAATGACCACCCTTGGGACGCCTCGAAAACATGCAGATAAGCACTATTCTATTGACTGCATAGCTTGTTGGTTCATGTCGGTAATATGGCCATGACATGATCATGCGTTGGATAATGCATATACCATGTTCATGAATTTTGCACCCCTCATGATTTTGCACCGCTGACATATGCTCCAAGTTGTTATAACAATTTCACATTTCATTTTACGTTTTGTAACATTTAGAGCCTATGATTGATTATGGGCGCATCTGGCTCTAATTGCGGGGCACGTTGCATGTCTTATTAGCATGTTAATAGTTACTGCTTGTTGGAGCTGCTTGCAAGGCATGTGAATATACTGTGCTTATGATGCCTATAATGCAGCACCGAGTTTGTCAAAGTGTGCAGGTCAGCAAAAATTAACAACTGTTAAGGACCTCGCTCGAGGAGAGGTCCCGATCTGCCACATAAGGGGCGCAGATCAGGAGAGGGGGCTCCCTCCTTGGGAGAAATATGGGGGGATAGATAGGGGGTGGGGGATCATCCCCGCCAGCCGCCCCCCTTAAGCGAGGTTGTGTTGTTTAATGTTTTTTTTCCCAAGTGACGTGTCAACTTGCGCAGGGAGGGCCTACCTTGAGAGCCAATTCAACCAACCGTTAGTCTTTTTGAAGTATTTTAAATAGTGTAATACTTTTAAAATGTGAGGCGTTGATTTTTGATATACTGTGTCAATTTCAAAAAGCTTGCTATGGGGGTAAAAATGACCTAAATATTAGGGTGCAACGCCCGCACGATGTTACACGGCAAAAAATATTTTCATCAATTTTTTTTATTTATCATATAGTTTTTTAAGAACTAATTAATATAATATAACTGAGTCTAGTGATAAATTTACTTATGTGTGAAAATTATGAACTTTCAATTAAAAATATAATATAGATTTTTTTCAAAAAATTGTACTAATTAGTATCTAATACAGTATAAAAGCTAACATTTCTTCTCACTTATCTTAATTTGAACTTTCAATGTTTGTAGTTTGAAAATCATAATAGCAATATAATAGGTCTTAAATGGTTTACTAGTTTTAAGTGGACGAAGTTTAATTGCAATAAAGGTTCGAAATTCATCAAAGATTATTCAAAAGATTATAATAATTAATACTAGACAAACGCACTAGTGCTACGCACGAACAAAATATATATATATATATATATATATATATATATATAAGATGACGTTTGAAAAATTGAAATTTTTTTTGGCGTGCAAACTAGTTTGAAAAAAGAGAATCAAGATAGGGCAGAGAAAGAAAGAAAGAAACATGCATTCATTTGGAGAGAGAGAGTGACGAGGGAGACAAATAAGGAGAATGTAGTGGTGTTAATGGGGAGGTGGTTACCTTGTAATTTACTTTTTTTTATCCCCAACTATGTGGCTATTGTAATTTTTCAAATAAATCTCAAGGGCATTTTTGGAAGAGGAAAGTGAGATGAAATGGGAGGCTCTGGCTTTATAATAGTACTAGAGGTGGTGCATTCACGCTACAAGCGAAAATATATATAAAAAATGTAAAAACAATCAATTATGTTGATCGAGATATTGGTATGGTCAACATATGCATATGTAAAAGAATATACAATAAACATTTTTAGTTACTTCTTATAATTTCACAATTTTAATTGTAATTTGAAATAGTAAAATTGTCAATTGATATAAAAGCATGAATAGTTGTTCTTGAAAGTTAACCAATGTCCAAAGAAGAGTATCCAGCAAAAAAATCGTCCAAAGAGGAGAGAGGAAAAATAGGAGTGGGGAAGAGAAGCGCTGAAGTGGGTAGTTTTTGAAAAGTAATTTTACTATTTGTCCCTTAATTGATGGCTGTTATTAATCAAAACATATTTTCTATGAGCAAATTAGGAAGAAGAAGTGAGACAGAAGAGTGATCTCTCCCTTTATATAAATAGATGTCATGCTACATAAAAGCAAACAATTTTCACTTTAAAATTATTTTGAATTTTGAATTTTCAATATTTTTAATTAAAAATTATGATTGCAATATAATAGGTCTTAAGTGGCTTGCTAATTTTAAGTGGACGAATTTTACTTCCAGTGAGGGTTCCAAAATCAAAAGAATCTTGTCGTCAAAGTCAAGTACATGCCTAAGTGAGAATTCATTTCAGTCAATAGATTGACATAACCTTGTGTACACTATAAAAAAAATAAAAATTTTCATGTAACAAATAGAAAAGAGACTTAAATTGGTGATAGATTAAAATAGTTTTTTTTACCCAGATGAGTTAGTTTTAGGATATTTGATGTTTGCTCCTCTAAAAAAGGGTTGTTGGCTCCGCCCATTATTGCCTTCTACAATGTGATGTGGTGAACGCCAAGCCAACGAGTTCAGTCGAAGAGCGTAGCGAGTCTAAGGTTACATAAGCATTCGCCAATTGATAGGTATAGCATTGCAAGCAAATAGAGCAGAGAGCTTACCCTTTGTTTCTATTAGAGTTGCGAACTTGTTGTAGTTGGCCCTATAGGGGGAACCTTTCTACAACCTTGTTATATCCCTGCATTCTTTCATGACTCGTTCTTCGTGCCCTGCTTCTAATGTCTTGGATATGAGTTTGTGATCGAAGAAAAATCACGATTATAGATAGATATCGCTTGAACCAATATTATTCAAAACTTGTTGGATTTTCAAATATCAAGTGGTGCATATTTCTAAAAAACAAATTATGTATACCTAAATTAAATAAAAAAAAATTGAAAATAATATTTTTTTAATAAATGGGAGAGTAGGGTGGGTTCACTGGGTGGGGAAACCCACCCTTCTTGCCTTGTGAGCAGAATAGACGAGTTTTAACTAGTTTTAATTTTTTACAATAAAATAATAATAATAATAATAATAATAATAATATGATATGGTACGATGTGATGTTATTTTGATTATTATATTCGATTTTAATTAAAAAAAACTTACCCAATTTGGATATGTGTTAATTTCACAACCATAAATGTTTATTCAAAAATTAAATGACAACTAATGTCGTTTAGTCAGGCCATTTATAACTTGTGCAAATTTAGAGATTCATTTTCAGTAATGTTCCTGCCCAGTACTTTATATTGCCAAACCACTCCCCTTTGAGCCCCGAATCGTAGAGAAGAGTTCAAAATGAATTCCTCCACGAAGCAACTCATTTGCTTGTTCGTTCTTCTAATTTTACTTGGGACATCATGTGATGCAGGATTTCTGCTGCACAAGCAATATGTCGAGATCAAGAATTATTTGCCGGGACAAGCAACCCTAACGATTCACTGCAAATCTAAAGACGATGACCTCGGGAGACATGATCTCGGCCCACTGGGCACTTTCTCGTTCCGTTTCCGACCTCAATTCTTTGGTCTGACACTCTTCTTTTGCACCTTCCAGTGGAAAAATAGCCCGCTTTACTATTACGATATATATATCCAGAACAGGGATTATGACCGCTGCACAGATTGTCTATGGAGCATCCAACCAAAAGGTCCATGTTTGTTCAATGTTACAACTCATGCATATAGTATATGCGATCACTGGAACCCATGAATCTTGCTCCATCAGCTGGATCGGGGAGTTGGAAAAAACTATTGTTACGAGCGTTTATCGTTCTTAAAAATAGAGATATCTAATAATAATTTTCCTTTTTTCTTTTAATCAAGGGATTGTTTCTTCCCCTATAAGCTGTTAATTAGACCCGTTTGATTTCGCAATCTTATTTTAAAATTTTAACTCTAACTTTAACTCTACTTATCACACAACAAAAGTCAACACAATTATTACTTTTTTATTTATCTTCAATTTTTTAACAATTCGATTTAATTTTTAATAATAAATTCTCTCATTTATTCATTTTTTTTCACAATATAATAATACAATCATTACTTTTTTCAATTATTTATTACTTTTTCACACTTTTTCTCATAATTCAACATCACAATCATTACAAGCAAATTAAAATCAAAACTCAACTCAACTCAACTATAAAACCAAACACACTAAAGTGTCTTCGATTGAATTTCTTATATTGGAACAGTCTTCTTTTGATTTCCATTTTGCTGTTACAATTTGGCGGTGCATCAAAGATGAAACATGGAATGGGAGCTCACTATCAATTGGTAAAAAGTATCATTGCATTGAGATCAAACTCAGACCAAGAAATTATGGATTCAATTTTTGCCAGTGTAAATTCAGTATCTTTTTATTTCTTCCTCTATATCTTTCTAGGCCTATAGGCTGCCTTATAGTCAAGATGTATCATTCCACCTAATAAATGAAGGATAGGAACAAACTCAAGAAAAAAAATTGAGTAGATGAAAAATTTATTATATATTATCTATTTTATATACTTAAAGTAAGTTTCAGCAAACGAGAGTCCTCCATTCTTTCGATGACATGGACTCATAAATATCTGAAAATGGACGTGGGTGAAAAATAGGTGATTGAGTTCACTGCTTAACTCATATGTGAGTTACATCACTTGTCTATAATTAAGTAACGCCTAGTTGCTCAACAACTTGTTATATTTTATTCAATTTTCTCTCTTATAAATGGAGCATTGCTCCATTTGCCCAGTACATATAGAAGAGAAAGTGACAAAAGGCATGTAAGTTGTAAGAATAGAAGAAAAAGAAGAGAGGGAGGCGCATAGACACGTAAGTAAGAAAGGAATGTGGGAATGTGGGAGACTTCCCTTATGATATATTATTCTTGGCATGCTCATGAGCAATATATTCAATAAGATTTGAATATCATTTTCTATGCATCAACATTTTGACGAGAGCTTACCGTTGATTTTTTTCTCAGCTCGTGGTGTATTGACCTTTTATGCTCCATGTTCATAAATTATATTCTCGATATTGAAAATAATTAATTAAAGCAATGAAAGAAATGAAAAAAATATTTGTAGAATTAAAAAATTAAAAACAATTAATGATAGAAAATAATAAGACCAAAAAATCATCACAACCAATATCTCTTAGTGAAGTGACAATATTGAGACTAAAATAATAGGTCTTAAAAGAGAAATACTTACTAATGAAGGATCATAAGTGATGTGAAAATATTGAGACTAAAATAATAGGTCTTAAATGAGAAATACTTACTAATGAAGGATTATAGGGACAGTGATTATTTATGGTCAATTATTTTCGGAGAATATTATTTATATATTAATCAAAAATAAAATTACAAATCTCGCACAACGTGTGGGCTATAAGAGCTAGTGTATAACTATTTTAGATTCCTGTAACAAGAGGTCTCCATTCTTCCAACGAGTCTTTCGTGAGCTTTCCCTCAACACATGATCCATTCACATTCCCTGTTTTGATGTATTACATGATTGCCAACATTAATTCATTACATGATAGATTATACACCAAAAACGAGATTGAGAAGTTATTTGTAAATTTTATCCTATTATTGTTCATGATTTCAATTTTAAATATTAATTAAAATTATAAAATGCATATGTCCACGCAACACGTGGGCCACATGACTAGCATATACTTAAGTAGCATCTTGCGAACGAGAGCTCCGTTCGTTCGATGAGAGCTTACCTTTGCTCGTTCCTTCAACTCGTGGTACAACTTCCATTCACGATCTTGCATTAAAACATATACCCAAACCTCAAGTCAAATTTTATTATTATAATAATTATTTTTTATAATTCCCATACCATTATTATATGCTCTTTCAATAAATCTATTTATAATATATAAAAGTTGAAATGCGAGACGTGATAACTCCATTGCTAAACTTTAGCTCGCGGTTGAGTGTAGTGCAAATATGGGAGCTCCAATTGCTAAACCTCAGCTCGTGATTAAGTGTCTTCTCGATTACTCAGATAATCAATTACTTCAAAAACGAAAAAAAATCATGTATTTGAATATTTCAACTTTAATACAATCAAACCAATTAAATTACATTAAAAATCCAATAAATATTATAAATTTTCTGTAAAAAATTCCAACAAATATTAAAAGTTTTTAAAAATAATATGATCTCGAGAAATTAAATAATTCATCCATATATATATGTATATCAAATAATTATATTTTATTAATTTCTCTGATCACCCAAACAATGCGCTGGACTGTACCTAACAATATATCATTATAGCACAAATGAGCTATTGAAATGTTATTATATGTCTCTGTATGCCATTTATTTGTCTCTAAAACCTTCAAAGACATATAAATTAATTGATCATGTTGTTGTTGTTTCTATAGACCTTAAGAGACAAATTCAAAACGAATTTTTATTTATTTCTATCTAGTTGAATTAGAAAAAAATGATTTGGCTCTAAGAATAAGCAAAAGCATCCCATAAATTGTCTTTATATACTTTTTAAGATTGTCTCTTTTCACACAAACCAACTCAATTCACCATCCCAATTAATTTTATAATAGAGAGATTCGAACCTTCAGCCTCCACTTTAGCATAACATCACTTTGTCCAATGCATCGATACTCCTTACTTGTCTAAATTTGTAACTTTTTTTATTTATTTTACCTTAATGATAATATTTATATTATAAATAAATTATTAGTATTTTATTTATAAGTTTTTTAATTAACCTACGAAACAATAATATTTATTCAAATCAAATATTTTGTGAGGATTTATCTTTTTAAAGAAAAACTTTTGATAGACTATTGTTTGAAATTATGCTAGAAATTTTTTGATATAATTTTTATAAACAATATGTTGGTCGAGTGGAAAGGCCACAAATTCTTGTGTTCATCGAATTTACGTAGAGAATAAGAAGAGAAATATGCTGTTGAGAAAAAAAAATCAAGAAGAATATGTAAAAGCGTGACAAGATAAAATACTTGCATTGAATAGGAGACCAAATGAAGAATATATATATATATATATATATATATGAGAAATGGTTCTTAGAAAAAAAGATGAAAGAATGAAAATTGAAATGAAAAACTAAATTAAAAACAACGAATTTCACGCTTATTTATTTTTAATTTGTGAAATTTTTCATTAAAAATAATAGTTTAAAATTCAATTTAGCAACTCTATATTAGTCTCTACACATTGATAATACTTTAAGAGCGTCTAAATTAGTCTCTATTGCTCATACATTAACCATAATCTTTTTAAGTCTACAAACTTTTTTTATAATTAATTGTACAAGAGACAAATAATATATCACATAAAGATACAATTTTATTTGTTCCTAAAAGTAAAGATTTAAGAGCATATATATTAGTCTCTATAAGTTAAGAGCGTATAAATTAGGACTGTCGAAAAACTATACCCTTAAGACTGTCGAAAATTCAATTCCAATTTCGCAAGAAGATATTAACTTGCAATTGTTTTCTAAAGAGTCAATTTTGGAACATAGAAAGAAATACAAGCTTTTGCATGTAGGTTGGGTTGAAGTACCTGTAAAATCTTGGCACAGAGTTGGTTTAGATTTCCGATTGATGATGTTTACGTGACGCAAGATTTATTACATTTAAGAAATCTTTGTTAGCAGGTCAGAAACCAATCTTCCATTGATTTAAATGACCACAGGCGAAACAGTTTTGTTAGAGGCTAACACTCAAAAGAGCAGGAGTAATAACACCAAACTACTTGAAATGGAAAGAGATAACTTTTCCGGAATCATGGAATTTGAAACAAGTGATATCGAAGAAGGAAAACACATCTAGTAATGTTCCTTCTAGGATAATTGAATATGAAGATGGAAGCGTGCAATTGAATTTTGAAAGAAATAGGCTAAGACGAATACCTTTTTACCGAGAATTAGCGAGCTTGGCCTCTTCATTATTTGTTACTCCTTCTAGACATTTCTTCCATTATTTGAAAGGTGTTGATTTTAAAAGAGAAATTCCAAATCTGGTTTCCAAAATAATGATGTTGAAATAGAAAACCAAAAAACTTTTTCGCCTACAAGATCAAGTTAAATTCTAATTATGATTTATACATGATCAAAAGAGAAGTTCATTTCAATAAAGAAAAGGGTTAATTACCTGAAAAAATTATAAACTTTTCACATTTTATCAATATTAGCACGAACCTTTTTTTTCTTGATCTAAAATACACAAACTATCAAAATGATATTAATATTATCACAGCGTCATCTTTTTTGATTGGTGAAACCTCAATAGCGGTCACCGCCCTCCAATCGAGGTTGCCTGTAATGAGATATGTTTCCCCTGTCCCCAATTGTGGGGTGGTGGCCGTCGATGAGGCTCCCGCCCCCGACCCCTCTTCCTTCCATTATCGAATTTACTTTTCTTTTTCTTTTTTTCAAAATTAGGCAATAAAGGCCTCAACGGAAGTCACCACCGCCTTTGAATTATTACTTATAAAGAAAAGGTAATAAATTATATTCAACATTGTGAACTTATCATAAAAATTACAAATTAATAAATAATCCTACAAGTATAGTGATCTTATCATATTGATGATTTTATCCCTCCTTCCTCATCTCACTATCTTGTAATCTCTTTCTAATTGTCCATGTATTATTTCTAGATCCTAATTCTTTTTACATGCAGTAAATGATTTTAGCACCTCAAGATCTTTAATATTATAAATTTTAAATAAATAAATAAATAAAAGTAAAATTCTCATGCAAACTTGAAAAATAACGAAAAGAGGAGTTGGAGAATATACTTACAACTATAGATGATTGAGTGGAAAAATTACACCTCAAAATTTGCTATAAATAAAAATAAATAAATAAATAAATAAAGCAAATATGTTACAAGTATGGATAAGCAAATGGAAAAAGCCCAAGGATAACTAAATGGAAAAATGCCCTTAACTCGGGAAGATTTACAAATAATATATAGATTTATTCAAATTTTATTAGAGAAAGAAAATTAGGGAATTGTTGAGTGAGGAAATTTTTTTTTTCCTTGACATGATCTATGGCCATATATGTTACATATTCATAAAAAAAATATAACGAAATATTTTATAATCTATAAAAAATCAATTTTCTTAATAGTTATAATATGTATGAAGATTTCCCAAACATCGGCCTACACCTGTCGGAATTGATGAAAATGCATAAGGTGCTGAAGTGGATGAAACGCTTTTTCGTCACAGGAGGAACAAACTGTTAACACTCGATTTTTCGCAGGTTTCCATAAAGTGGGTCAGCCGGTTTTGTCCGGTTCTCCTATGATATGAGGGATTAAAATCGACCCGATATGAAGAATATATCCAGGTATGATGGTTTATTTGTGGAGGATGCTAACCCAACGGAACAGTCTTAAGCATGGTTGTTGAAATCGTGATTTGAATCATACAATCTTACGATTCTACGATTCAAGGGGTGACTAGCGATTCCGATTCCATGGTATGAATCGCAAAGGTAGAATCGCGATTCGAATCACAGAATCGTAGAATCGGTCCATTCCAGTTTTAACCCAAAGTTGTATGCAAAGAAAGATGATTTCAAGAAAGGACAAACCAAGAAGAAGTTAGGGGGGAAAATCAACTTCCCATACATGATCCATGATCACGGTACTATATCAATTTTCATTGGTGGTTGTTATAGTGGGAGTGCTATTTTGTGAAGACTAAGCACAGATTTTGATGAACGAAGTAGGAAACAACAAGATTTATTGATGCGGCAGAAGACGTGGCAAATCGGTATCTCGAGAAAAACAGGTTCTGACGATCCTGTCTTGAGGGAAAGGGCCTCCAGAGCACAACTCACACCATTGGCTGTGACAAGACGAGATTTAGGCCGAATTCCATCGTTTAGGGCCTCAACGGGCATTTTTATGTTATTTGGGCGTTTTTACAATTTTATGAAAAGTTTCTGTTTTTCGTGTAATTTAGGCGTTTTAATTCCTATTTAAGCATCGTAAAACCCTAGGGTTTGATAGTTTTGTCTTTTGATCAATTAATAAAAATTGGAACTTTTGTGCTCGTTGCCCAATTCTAGAATTTGATTCGAGTAGGATGCCAATTTCCTAGGAATTCGAAGAATCAATAGGGATTGAAGGTCGTAGTTCTGATATTCTGCGGAATCAACGGATCTGTAATAGGTTACTCGCATGTATGCTGCGTCAGTTGGTATCAAAGCTGCGTTCTTTCTTGGATCAACGATGCCGCCTCGAAGAACAGCTAATCAACGTCGTGTTGCGGAGGAGATCAAACTGAATCGAAGGATCAAGCATATCATTGATACCCGGCTGGTGGTAGCGTTGGAGCGTAGGCTGGACGTGGTTGTGGATCGCCTAGCCGAGAAGATGGAGGGCTGATGGAGGCCCGGCATGAGGTCGACCCGAGGAGGCAAACGAGTCACTAATCTGACTGCTGACTTGGAGGATGTCGAGTATGATTCCTATTCTGAAGGGGACGCAAATATATTTATTGAAGAGGATCCATCTGATGACGCATTTTTTTTAGCAGGAGGCGATGGAGAGCTCAAATTCGACGAGAATGATGAGGGACATGACGAGGGTTATGACGAGAACTGGAAATTCGATGAATTTAAGGGGAATGATGTGGGTGTCTTTGCTTCTGTGAAGTATGATGAGGACGACAAGGAGGCTGATGCGGTTTGGGAGGCCATTGACAAGAGGATGGACTCACAAAGAAAAGATAGGAGGGAGGCGAGGGTGAAGCAGGAAATTGAGAAGTACAGTGCCTTGAATCAACAAATGAGGACGAGGATGTCAGATGTCTCTATCGAACCAATCACTACGGTAGAGTATTTTGAGTCAGAATTTTTTCCAATCATCCATTCTGGAGCATTGGCTAACATCGGTTTCCGGTCAAGTATGGAAGATGTGTATGTTTGTGTGGATAATATTATCTCTGGACTCCTAGGGCAAATTCGAGCTCGAATTCTCTCCACCTAAGGGAGAATGATACAGCAGAAGACGTGGCAAATCGGTATCTCAAGAAAAACATGTTCTGACGACCCTGTCTCAAGGGAAATAGCCTCCAAAGCACAACTCACATCCCTTGGCTGTGAAAAGATGAAATTTAGGCCAAATTCCATCGTTTAGGGCCTCAAACAGGCATTTTTATGTTATTTGGGTATTTTTGCAATTTTAGGAAAAGTTTATGTCTTTTGTGTAATTTAGGCGTTTTAATTCCTATTTAAGCATTGTAAAACCCTAGCGTTTGATAGTTTTGTCTTTTGATCAATTAATAAAAATTAAAACTTTTGTGCTCTTTGCCCAATTCTCGGATTTGATTTGAGTTGGATGCCAATTTCCTAGGAATTCAAAAAATCAATAGGGATTGAAGGTCGTAATTCCGGTATTCTGCGGAATCAACGGATCTGTGACAGGTTACTCGCGTGTACGCTGCGTCACTTATCATTTGATGTTTACTTCTACTATATCTGACATGAGATTTAGTATATATCTGTATATGTTGTTTTTTTTTAAATTACAGATAGAATCTTACGATTCACGATTCGATTCTACGATTCACGATTCCACAACCCTCGACCGATTCTAGGTAGAGTCACGATTCTGACAATCTTGGTCTTAAGCCTAGTGAGTGAGAATTAGAGTAGCTCGAATCAAGAGGCCCAGCCCAACAACAGGGTCGGTCGGCTCAATTGGAGAGAGCCGAACGGTCTACTTATAGGGTCGGTTGCCCTTGTGTTCTGGACTGGTTGTCTCAGTTGGTACCAATTGTCGGCTTGATCCAATCCCAAGCATGAAAGTATTAAATTGGTCTGACCCTGTTTTTGGTTAAATTGGCCACTCCGATTTTCCTTCCCTTCAGATCAACTATCTCTTGGGTACTTACTAGTGGTTTCAAATATGTAAAATCAATTATATAAAATGAATTAGTTTCATAATTTAAAATCAACCTTTATCGAGAACAAGCACAATTTTCCAAAATTACATTGTAGGTGCAAAAAACCGGTCATCTAGATTCCAACGGTCTAGATCGAACTGTGGCTTTTATCTCGTTAAAAATAAACTCCCAGAAAGCCTCACATGTGCACTCCAACACCTTGGGATAATCATCAAGATCATCTCGTGGTCCCTTCAGTTTAGTATAATGGACAATGATAAAAACATTACCTTTCTCAAGTCGACAAATTTCATTCTTCAAATGATGAATTCTCTGCGCATTGCCTTACGAGTAGCGCCCTTTAGCTCATTCCACATCTAGAGTGCATTGTCGACATATGTGAGACTTGCCTGCAGATTCTTGTCCAGGGAATTATACATCCAAGCAAGTATCTTATTATTGCACATATTATTGTTAGACTAGCGAGTCGAATCGTAGAATCGCGCTATTATGCAATTCACAGGGGACTAGCGGTTTCAATTTCACTCCGAGAATCGAAGTCTTAGAATCGTGGTAGAATAGCGTCCGACTGGATTTTTTAGCCTAATTTTTTGTTTTGAGCCTAAAGCTGCCCAACTGGATTTTTTTTTCCTCTTCTACTGATTGACGAATGAATGGAGAATCGACTCCTAACTTCCGAGCCCTATCGAAGTCTCGAAGAAAGAAAAGACTCCAACCCTAGCTTATCTCATCGCTCAAATCTTGCCTTCTCCTGTTGAAATTGCTTTCATCCCCTGCTCGAATGGTCGATTGTAATCTTTGTCTTGCCTCATTTAGTTGAAATTGCCAATTGTAATAGTTGTCCTTCGAGTACTTTTGTGTGCTGCTATTTGTTTCGAGCTCTCCGCTGCTGCTTTGCTATGCATTGATGATGTTGGTGTTGGCGATGTGTACGAACCCGAATGTGGACTCTCGTCGGGACCCACATGCGCGCGACCTGAAATCGGCGACTTGGGAGTGTCTACCTTCCCATGGGGACTCGTGACGGACACGCGTGAGAAGGAGTCGCCACTTATCATTTTACGACTCGTAGGTCGAGGGCGGATAAGTTACCCTAGTCTAGGGTTACGGAACACCTAGTTGTTGTTAAGGCATTGGTCTGTGCGGAATCGGAAAGTCCGGGTTCAGGGGTTCATATTACGTGCGGGCCTATATCCCGCACGCCCTTTCGGTACTTTGGTTTACTATGCTTGCATTTCATTTTATTTACCGCATGAATTAGGGTGCACTCGACTCGCACGTTTAGACACCGTGAATTCGGTGAGTTAAACGATGTCGAGAAAAAAGTAAGCTTGCATGTCGGGGAATGGGTTCACTATCTTTCGTTACAGTTCATCGAACCATTATGGTTGACTCCCTGCATGAATCGAAAACCACGAACTTCGGGATTTACTTTCCTCTGAACAAACGTTGAATCGATTCGATTAATTCGACTCTCGAACCGTTCGCTCACTGAATGGGATTCTTACAATAATTAAAGTAAAAATAAATCCTTACAATGTGCTCTCATAATAAATACAATAAATTACAAATTACAAATGATTGAATCCCATTTGGTTCGCTTTCGGTTAATATTATGCTCGACTCACCGTGAGTTTAGGAAATAACCGAAAAATGCAATTCAGTGGGCTCTTAGTGAATAGGGCGTCGAACCCTATGAGTGATGATTAAGGCGTTGGACCCTGTGATCGATGATTAGGGCGTTGAACCCTAATATTATTCGGCCTAGGGATCAGGCTAGACCCGCATGACAAGCAAGTGATGAAAGATAACACGCAGCAGGTAATAACAGATAAGGTGTTTGTTATTATCGAGTGTACGTGTTTTAACAAATTGTTGATCCGGGGTATTTTGGCATGCAAATCCTACCCTAGACAAACAAGCACGTGCCAATGTTTTAGCATTCGGCCTTATTTTGAGAACTTGACAAAGAGAGTTAAATCTCGTATGTGTGGATTGCTTTTACAGTTATTCTGTATTGTGACACTGAAATACCACTGAATTAACCAAACTCGTGTTTTGACTCTAGATTTGGAACATAGAGTTCCCCTAACCATTGTCTAGCATTTAGTTAGATCGAGTGAATGATTAATCAGGATTTTCCATATTTTGTGACAAGATAACCGATCAAGTTACCTGAGTCTATGATAAGATGATAGAAACTCATCAGTTATATAAGAAGAAGCTATGCAGATGAACCTGCACCTGAACAAGTAGCCCGTTCCTATTCCGTACTGTAGTGTTTCCGTCATGCTAACCCTAGGGGTGTCGCTGAATTGTGAAAAGATGATTTTGCTCTTTATTTGAAATTTGTTTTCAGAAAAGGGGAAACATCGCAGTGCGAGCCACCTCGGCCTGTAGCCGGTGTCAATCAATTCCTTGGATCGTCCAGGGTTGTGCAAGAACCCCGAAAAAGCCAAAGAACCGATCGATCTGCCCGGAAGTGATCTAGAAAGATCTTCTGTATCTTGACTTGAGTTACCTGAATTCAGGTGAAAACTCAAGTTAAGACACAGAACTTTCCAAACGTCCATACTACATCGGACCGCGCTTTTCGGGTTTTGAAATTGACAGGTTTGAAAAGGGTACTAACGTCATTTGACAATTCATCGACGCGAGTTATTAATTAATGGCCAATTCATGCAAGCTTTGTTAGTGTGAAGTAGGTTTAATCATGTGAGCATCCCGATTAATCCGTTTGTGGATTATTGCTTAAAATTAAATGCTGAATGCAGTAAATGTGCGGGTTACAAACAATCAGACAGATCATGTATTGACCCACTGAATGAAGTCTGAGTACCCAAAATGCTCAATTTGATGAAAACAATTCATGACACGGCGACCAAAACAGGTCCAAGAAGGTTGAGGATAATTTGGTCAAAATGACCAAAATACCCTTGGGACCCAAATGGCTCCGAAAGAGTCACCGATACATGAATTCATGCATGTTTTGTTTGGAAAAGACATTTTCATGCGAGGTTCTCGATATAAATGAACTTGCAAAATTACACGAAATCCGAAAAGCGGACTTAAAACAGGAAGAGGAAGCCTCATGGAACCCAAATAGCTCCGTAAGACTCTCGGCCAATTCTCCTTGGAGAAAGCCGAGAAGTATCATGGCTTGTATTAGATTCCACGAGTTTTTCCCGTCTTGTTTTGAATCGTTTCTCGCATGCTCAAGCGTTAAACGCGATGAGTAACACGATTTAACAAAAGCCGGTATCGTCATGAGTTTGAAAAGCGCATTCAAGCACACAAACATGCACAAACATGTTATTTAAGGAATCGATAACACGATACCGACTTCATGGATGCGGGAAAAACAATAAAACTCGGGAAACAATTTAAATTGGGGCAAAGGAATCCGGACTTGACCCGAAAAGGTCAAGAATGCTCTCGGTTACCTCATGGAGAGGTTAACCCGAAGATCTCGGCTTTTCCGGGTAGGGATGATTTCCTCAACTTTGATTTAAATATTTCCCGACATGCTAGCACGTTAAACGATGATAAACATGCATGGTGCAATAAGAAAATTGCATAAAATTAAAGTTCGGAATTAAAATCATTCTTAAAACCCCTTTAAACTCCATAAACACAACAATATTGTAAAAGTCCTAACTCCTCTAAGTCGGGAATGGTCATACCTAGTCCCAAGATGCGGGATGGGACCTTCAAGAGTCGGGTTGGACAGTTGGTGGGTCGGGTTTGGGCTGTTTTCCGTTGAACAGACCCGAATGGCACCGAACAGACCCGAATGGCACCAAACAAACCCGGCTGGAACACTGGACAGACCCAACTGGCACAAGTCGGGTCGGACGTCGCCACGGAGGCTCCCGATGAAATTTTGAGGCAAGGTCGGCGGGGCTTGGGTAGCCAAGGAATCCCTCTAGGTGACCATGGTAGTCGTTTGATTCTAGAGTAGTCGGGTCGACCCGCACAGTCCTGCAAAAATCACCGAAAACAGAGCACGTCTGGAAACTGGCTCGACTAGGTAATTTTCGGGTCGGAATTCATAACGGTGGATTCCGATGGACTTTTTGAGCAAGGACAATGGCTCCTGACTCCTAACGGACCCCCGGAGGTGATAGAGGTGGTCATTCGTCGAAAAGGGTCACGGATCGACCCGATCTACAAGAAAACCGCACAGACAGTCAGAAACGCCGACCCGACTGAGCAGTTTTCGGGTCAGAATTCATAACGGTGGATTCCGATGGGGTTTTGAGGTAAGGTCGGTGGCTCCCGACTCCTAATGGACCCCCAGAGGTGTTTGATGGGTTTTGACAGTTCAGACCGACTCGAAAAGGTGAGAAATCAGGGTTGGAAGTTTTGACCCGGCTGGGCCAAAAAACTGGATTCGATTCTGTACTGAGCTGGCTCTCTGATTTAAAGGCTTCAAAGTTAAAATCTAACTTCGGAAATGGACTGAGGGGGTCGAAAAAATGTGGGATATGAAGTTTGGTGAAGTTTAGATTTAAGTCGGGATGGATTCCGACTTAAGTCTTGAGTGTTTTGCTCGGTTTTTGGGTGGTTCTTGCTTGCTGCGATTTTGTTGGAGTTCTTGGGAGGTTGAGAGCATTTGTTTGAGTGAGAAATGCTAGAGAGAGAGTGCTTGAAGGTAAGTGATTGAGTTAATGACATTTGGACAATATATAGGAAAGCTTAAGTGCAAGATTAGTGAAGAAAAGTGCAATTAGGGCCATGGATTAGTGGAATCCGAATTTTTTAATCAAGATAGGGATGAAAACTTCTTCAAAATGCATTGATGAGGAAGAGCCAAATGCATTGATGAAGGTGGAGTGTTGAAGTGAAATGGTAGGCTTGATATTTTGAAGAAGGATAAGGCAAGTTGCATGGAGAAGATGCCAAGGAAATGGGCGGCAATGACAAGGGATAGGGCTGGTCATGGCTGACCCGTGGACCCCACAGGTTTGAGAGGAAGTTCGGGACAAAGTTCAGGTCTCAATTGATCGCATGTTCGAGGTTCGTGGCTCAAACGAACGTCAAATTATCATTGCGCGTGTGAAAACGATTCAAACGAGCCCAAAATCATCCGTTTTGCTCAAAAGGAAGATTCGTGTGATTTTTGGCTCGGAAGCCGGTTTTGCTTATTTCAGGAGATTGGAGCAAAGTTAGTCGTTTCTGAATGCGCATCTCATGTATGCATTCTGAATCGGTCGTTTTGACGTGCATTGTCGATCAGACTTAATAATTGACCCTTAAGCCGGTATTGTCAATGTGAAGCTGGAGACGTCTTAAGAGTCCGAAGCCGAATTTCTCAGAATGCTTTCTAAGTTGCTCGGGTGAGCCGGAGATCGCTGTAACCTCTGTTTGTTGAGAACAAGGCTTGGAGGATTGAAAAACTGCATCTGAAACCTTGGAATGTTATTATGAGGGTTTAGATGGATTCTGCGATTTTGTTTGAGGATTTCACATTGAGCGTTGAGATAAGCGGCACTGGAATTACCAACCATCCGGCGTCAAGTTTCCATAAAAAGGACCTCCGGTTATGAATTTCCGTTAAAAACGATCTTTTCTACTCTTCGGAGGTCACTCGGGAAACCAAATGGGATTCTGCAGTCTGATTTGCCCAATTGCATACGTCCGCTGTAGTTTTCGAGGCAATTCATGGCTAACTTCGTTTGCCGATGTTCCGTCAGATCAGTCTTTGGATATAGTTTTCCGTTGAAATGTATGCTTGATTTGTCGTTCGGAAGTCATTTGAAGAGTCTATGTGACTTTCGGAAGACAATCTGAAGCAATGTTTATGCTCTGTATAATTGTTGGATGTGACTGTATCTGACATCGGGCATTAACTTTTCTCAGGTGAACCGGCATTTTTGGACTCCCACTGAAAAATTGTCTGTATTCTGAAAGTTGCTCTGTATAGAGCAGATGAACTCCGAAATACGTTTGAAGATACTTTTCATCTGTTTGGGATCACGAGAGATTTTTGGAGTCCAATATTGACTATTTTCTGATGGTCAAGCGAACCAGTAGAAAATAGCACTGTACGTGTTGTATTCTGAAAATGCCGGTTTGGATGTTGTTAAGGCTCTCTGTTTGCTCCATATGCCACTGGATGATTCCGTATATTCCTCTATCATGTGCTTGAATCATCTGCCTATCTCTGTTGACCTGAGAATGAATAGCAATTTGCTGCTCTGTTGAGCCTTCTTCTATATCGATGTTCAAGTCATAGTTTGGGTCGCTGTTGGGTGGCATTGCCTGGACCGATGAATCAAAATGGGGTGCTGACACGATGAAGACTTGGATGACATTTGATCTATTTAATCATCCTATGTTATGTTAGCTTTTTATTCTATTTCGAGACTTTGAGTTATGAACTGTGATCTGATTTTTATATATATATATATATATATATATACATATATTTTATTTGAGGTAGAATCTTACGATTCACGATTCGAATTTACGATTCATGATTCCACGACCCTCGACTGATTCTAGTTATAATTGCGAATCTAACAACCTTGGTTACACATGTCCAAAGAATTAAATCAATTGATGATAGATCCGACATCTGCAATGACCCATCAATGAACCATAATTTGTTCTTCGGTCAAAGGGCTCGCTTTGTTGCTCTGGCTCATGTCGGATAGTTATTGCCCATCATAATGGGCATAATGAGAATTTAACCAGCACTGTCCGAAGCATTAAGAAAATAAGGAGACGATGGAACTTCTCTTCAACCGATTTTCCTTTGTTTTCAAACATGGTGAGTCGAGAAACTAAGATAAGGAGCTTAACAGGGCATTTGGTGGGTGGGTTAGGAATGGAAGGGGTTAAGATAAGGGGAGAGTTGGAATTAGATGGGATTAGAATTGAAATTGAGGTTTCAATTTTTTTTGTTTGGTTTGACCTCAGAATAGACTGGTATTTAGATATTATTAAAGATTAAATGACTCCTTTGAAATAAGATTATTTGTATTTTTTAGATGAGACTTGTCAGATGTGGATCCGTGAGGTTCACGGCGTCACTTGACCGAGTTGGAATGCTTGTCGGGACTTGATCGAGCAAGAGAAACCGTCTCTCGCTCGAGATTGTCGGCTAAGTGACTTGGGAGGAGGTTTCCTTAAGTTTATGAGCCCTGAACGACCACATCGAACAGCATTGAGGCAGGAAGACCTCATGGGCTCAGGGCAAGGCTCGCCCCAAGGAGCCTCGTGAGCTAAGGGTTTTGAGCCAAAGGCAACGGCCAAATCTCGTTGTTGACGTAAGAGATAGCCACAACGAGGCTAGATGATCCCTCTCCTCTCCGTGTTGATTCCGATCAGGAAGGCAGGTGGGAGCGATGGCCATACAAGTGCCTTGGATGGAGGCAAGATGGTGGAAATTAAATCAATAATGGAGGGCATTTTGGACTTTGTGATAAACACCAGCGTTAAAGGTAGTCTCTATCGTTCCTATGTGGGAATGTTGATACTCTAGGATTCTAGTGTCCAACAAAGCCATACAAGCCACAACGGACAGACCCTTCCTACCATAGTAACTAAGGGCAAGCCATATTGCATCGAAGTAGAGATAAGTGTATCCTTGGGAGATCCACTGTCGTGAAAACTCCGGAGGAATCCGCAGGGTCACGAATTGTTTAATTTCTAAGGCCTGAATAGGATGCTGATCATACCTCGTCGATTGAACATGTTCTTTGACTCGGTGAGGGGACTGTCGGATAAGATGTTGGATGCTTCTTATTGGAGAGAAAGCAGTTGGCTTTGAAAAGGTGGTGTATGGGTTCATAAGGGGTTGATCGGTAGAGGAAATCTTGTCATCCCCGTCGAGGTAGGAAACCTCATAGAGGGCATCTAGCTTATGGCCGAAAGACTTTCGAAATGGGTCTCAATAGAAGGGTAAATTACAAAAAAAAAACCCAAGTTTTATAAAAAGTTTCAATTTTGTCTTAAATTTTGTTTTGTAACAAAAAAATCATAAGTTTTCTAAAATGTCTCAATAATGACCTCCGTTATAACTTCCGTCAATTTTTGCTGCTGATGGTGGGTCCCTTTAACAGTTCACGTAGGTCACACATAGGTAAAAATTGACAGAAGTTATAACGGAGGTCATTTTTGAGACATTTTAGAAAACTTATGGTTTTTTTTGTTACACAACAAAATTTATGACAAAACTGAGACATTTTATAAAACTTGGGTTTTTTTTTGTAATTTACCCCTCAATAGAAAGAGTAACTTCAATTGTCTGGGGAGTTACAGAAGGAGTACTCATGGTGTGAGAACTCTGGGCATCAGGGATAGAAATCTTCAATTATTCTAACAATAACCATTCTCTCATACTAGTTCCAGGTGAGGCTAGGGAAATGCAGTAATACTAATAACCAAGATCTAGACGACAATATCATACCTTTCGGCAAGTTTCATAGCCTCTCCTGCTACAAACGCTCAACTACTAAGTTCCATATTGTTACCATAAAACTCGATTTTTAGTATTACCGATTCCCTAAAATTACCTCGGACCGCATCTGAGCAACTTTCTTTCTGATGTGCAGAATTCTCTTAAGAGGCAAGTACAGAGTATACTTAAGTCAGCTCTTGGCATTGAAGAACTACCGGGAATCCTAAACTCTTAGCCAAGAATAAGAGAGTTTACAAAATCATATTGAGAGAGAAAGTACTGGAAAATTTCTAATATTTTCTTCGATTGATTTCTTACAATAGAGAAGCTGTCATTATATAGGTGAAGCTCGATACAATACGACAACCAAATATTTTCAAATGGTCGACAGATGGGGCCGACACTTATGGCACATCATTATGACTGAGGCCAACTAACACAACCTGAAATACTAATGGCCTGACATTATAGCCGACACTTATTAATAATGGCTTAATAAAATAAACTTTGAACAGTCGATGGAGACAATGGCAAGTCTTTATTATTTATGAAATGGCTCATGAGACGGTGACATGTTGGGATCATAGTCGATGTCTGAAGAGTACCACTATGCTTTCTTCCATGGCTACTGTTCGTTGGTTCCACATCCAAAGCCTGATTGAGCTCCTCTTCAATTAGACTATTCCACCAGTCTTCATCATCTGGCAGTGTTGGTTGAGGCCAGTTGCCAGGGTCTTGCATATAATTATTGTGAGAACTGGGTCTTGTTTGATCTTCAGGTAGGATTGGTTGTTGAGCCGTTGTATCCACTAGCGAGTTTAGATCTAGTTGCATGGAGGCTTTTAGATCTGGCGAGTTTGGATCGTAGTCTAATGGAGGGACTAAGTTGTCCCTGTTGTAGTCCTCCGGGGCCCATTGGATGAGAGGCCTGGTTATCAGGTAATCTCCTGAATAGTCCCAAGGGACTTGGACTGTAGCCAGTGGCCAGATTACTTGGGGAACTACTTTGTTCTTTTCACAGATCATCCTTTGAAAATTTTATGCATTGATCTTCAAGGTCTAGAATGTCTGTAGTGAAAGTCCTCCATACCTTAGAGGAATAGGTTCGCTGGAACCACGTAGGTTCTCCCTGTGCTCGGGGTAATCTTCCTCTTCTTGGAATCATACTCCATGGCTGTTTGAACAAGACAATGGTATACCTGCTCAGCGGAGGTTGTGAGGGCACCCTTCTAGCTTCTCGCTCAAAGAGCTCTTTCCACTGAAGGATGGAGCAGAACCATTCTAAGAACTAGATGATGTGGGTATTCAGGTTCCTATCTTCAGTAGGATAGCTGAGTATTTCCCTTTCTGGGGGGTTTCTTTTGAGGAAATTGAGAATCAATTCTAAATCGAACTGAATCCCAATAGTATAGTTGTGGCATGAATACCAAAACGGCCATTTCATGTCTTCAAGATATGGCCAGCTACAAGAGTGCCTGGATGGATGAATGAATGAGTACTGTGGGTGCATCCCAAAAGGTTGGAGAGTAAGACCTCCATAGTATCGGAAGACCCTATATTGATATTCCCATATGAAGTTTTTGGCCTTGACTAGCAATGTCTTCGTCCTTATGAGGTCTAAGATTTTAGGGGAGATGTCATCCTTAAGCCTTATAGGTGATCCTAGTCTATAATGCGCTCTTGTGTTTTGATTTTGGGCCTGTAAGGTTGTGAACATGCATATGACAGGCAAAACCTGTAGTGATTGCCCTATTTGTGCATGTTCCTTCCTTGATAAGAAGTTCGCGAGGGTGTTGTGCTTTCCCTTGATGCTTGACCTCGAACTCAAACTTAGAGAACCATTCAGCCCATCCAAGAAATTGAGGATGAGGCATTTTGCTTCTGTTTGAATTGGATCATTTTTGGGAAAGAGGACATGTCCGTTTCAATTGGGAACTTATGATCGATCGAGTGTAACTCGAACTTTTTTATCTCGTTCATAACTGCCAAGATTTCCTTAAAAATGGAATGATAATGCTGTTCTGATGGGTTGAACCTTCCACGCCTATATCCACAGATGTGGCATTTGCCATGGAGTTCTTCTATCAGGACTGTACCCTAGTACTTGTCACTTCCATCTGTCTTGAGTATTCTTTTTCCTGAAGAAAAGATTTGGAGAGGAGGTAGGGACTGCATATATGCCCTGAGCTCCTGGATTGCCCTCGTTTGGGATGGCCCCTATGCTGGGCGTCCTTTTCCAGTATCTTCTCAAGCGGGCGATTGAGTTGGATAATTTTCGGAAGGAAGTCCCTGAGATAGTTCATTGTCTAAAGAAACTGTAGAATTTGTTTCTTAGTTAGTGAATTATCATGCTATTTTAATAGCTTCTGGGCCACATGAGGCTCCGGTTGGTACTGGCCTTCTACAATCTTCATTCCGAGAAATTAGATTTGTCGTTGGCCAATCACCATCTTCCTCTCGGAGAGCATGATACCATGGCTGAATGCTAGGTCCAAGAACTATTGGAGCAAGAGAACGTGGGCCTTTTCGATTGGGCTAAACAGAAGGATGTCATTTATGTATACGAAGGCCTAGTCCATGATAGGATTGAAGAAACGACACATGGCCTTCTGAAATAGAGATGAAGCTGTTTTAAGCCCAAAAGGCATGACCTTCTACTGGTAATAGGCATTCGGGATGCAGAACCCAGTTTTGGGTCTATCTTCGGGATGGATCTCGAGTTGCCAAAATCCAGCCTTTAGATCAAATTTGGAAAACACCTTGGCCTAGGATAGGCTGGTGAACTAGACTTGTTTGTTGGGCAGCGGGAATTTGTCCTATTGGAGGAAATGATTAAAGGGCTGGTAATTGATAACTAGCCTCAGCTTACCTTGGATCTGTTTCGATCTCTTGTTGGCATAAAAGGCCTCACTTGCCCATGGCGAGTTGGAGGGCTCCAGGAGGTCTGCCCATTTGGAAGAGGCAAGTTGCTGATATTCGGGGCTCATTCCGAAATGGCTGGTCTTGGTAGAATTGATGTCCTCATTCTTCTTGAATGGCAGCCTAACATAGAACTGCTCATTCTTTCACAGTGGATGAAGGCATTTCTTGAGAAACTCTTGGTAAGAGTCCGCACAAGACTTTTGTTTAAGGTCGTCGACTAGTTGCTTAAATTCACTTTGTTATGCCATGAAGGGATCGGAGAGTTTGCACTACTGTTGAAAGTACTGCTTAAAAAGGACTCTTTCAAGTATCATCCTAAGCTTAGCCATTCGAGTAATGATATCTCAGCCGATTAAAATGTCCTTCCTCAGCAAGGTTGATCCAAGCATCTTTGTCATTAGAGAACATCCAGGAAAGAACTGGATTTTTATCAGCTTGCTTATGAGGTGGGTCGAGAACACCTCACTGGAGGTGGTGTTGAAATGCTTGGTATGAGGCTTCCAATACTCTTTGGAGAGGACCTCTGAATTCATATTGGTTTGGGCGGCTCCAATGTCTAGAAATGCAATAACCTTCATAGATTTTGCATATTTCCAGGAATATATAGAGATTGGAACATGAGAGATTGAGTTCACCAAGTTGATCTCTTCAGTCACCTCTACCGCCATGTAGCAGGAGTCAGATTCAGGCTCTAAGAAGTGAAAGCCAGAATCTATAAGCACTTCCGACGCCACAATTGAAGTGGGTCTAGCTTCTTCATCCAAAGAGAAGAGTGACTCAACGTCATCTTTCTCCAAGGAGATGCCAAGAGCATGCTCCAATTGCTATACTAGCTTGATTCCTCGTTTCGGGGCATTCGGGCAATTCTTCGCGAAATGGCCTAGCCAGTTGCAAATGTAGTATCTAGAGGATTTGAACTTCTTTTCGAATCTTCTCTTCTTCCTCATGTACTTCCATTTTTTTCCAAAATACTTTCTGGATTTGGTCTTGGACATTTTCCACTTCTTATAGTGCTTTTCTTTTTTTAATGGAGCAGCTGCAAGTCCTGTCTTTTGAGGAGCACTTGATGTATAACTCCGATTTTCCACATGCTCGATCTATAGCTTTATCTCCTTTCACATACTCTCTTATCACCTGCTTTTTGCAGATGTCATCGAGAGCTAAGTGAACCTCTTGTTATATTTCACCGACGGTGCTGTCGATGACTCTTCTTCTCCTAGCTTATAAAGCTCGTTCGGTAGCCCCTACTAGAAGAGCTAGGATTGAGGAGAAGAAGACTTGCTTCAGGGAGATATATGCGCTGAGCTCATAGAACAGGCGAACCATATAATTGAAATGGAGGTCTAGGTGCTTCCTTTTGCATGAGCAACATTTTCTCTCAAAAAGCTCTCATCTTTTTAGCTCCTTGAGATCATCAGGGCTCTCAATAAAAGCTACATGCATAAGCCTAATGGCTTCGGTGAGATTTTGACAGAAGAAATAAACCTAGTATGCTTCCCCCATAATGGTCCACCAATTCCGGAGTATTCCAATAAACCGAGCCACAAAATCAGCCAGAATATCATGGTTGTTTTGGGTGGCTAGTGCTCTCTGGGAAAGGTAGTCAGGAACTCGTGGAGTGTATCTAGCCACTTGGAATGAGGGATATTACCTAATGTGAAGACATTATTTCCTTTTACTGGTGGTGGTGCTATTGCTATATACTATCGATTTGAAACCTCTTACCTGACATCTTCGTCTGGTTCTTCCACTCCTAGCCCTCTTCCCATCATCTTTAAGGGCGGATAGGAGTCTTCTGATTCTTCCATTTCCCATGACGAATCCTCTAGGACAGCTTATGAGGGCTCAGTCTCTTCTTCTAGAGCTAAATCAGTTAGTTCTTCGTCTCTGTGCCTGTTACTAGAGACAATCATCTGGTCAGTCTGGCAGCTCTTTTTTAGGAAAGAACTGATAGGGTTCTATTTGGAGAAAACCATTGAAGGCTTCCTTAGCTTCTTCTTTTTCTTCAGCTTCAGGATTGGGTGTTGAGGTAGAAAGGACTTCAGTAGGAGGAGTTTCTCACACCTCCTTCCTTTTCTTCTTCTTCTTTCGTTTTGCCCTTTTAGCCTGTCTGATTCGATCCCTTAGATCGACTAGGCTGGCTTTAGGGGACCTATGTTCTTCCTTTGAGGGTAAAAATGTTGAGGACCTCTCAAAGGAAGGTCTTTTCAGAAAACTGAAAAAGACTGGAGGTCGATGACGATGGTACTAGTATAGGGACTCCAGAGAGAGTCGCGATATGGTTTCTCATTTTGCAGATCTCTTCCTCTTTCCTTTCCAGATTGATTGGGAAATAGGAGACATGAGAAACTTCCTGGATCTCCTTGATTCTCTTTGAAGTACTCGGAGGAGTGATTGGGTCTCTTGATGGTGGCGATCAACCTTGTTGTCAAGGTGGTTGACTTGTGTGGCGAGGGAGTCTACTCGGATCCGATAGTCGAGAGAACGCGATTTTGAGTTGCCGCGTTTTTTGTCTGCCAGTTAAGAATAGCTTCCTCGATAGTGATCTTTTGGGGATTCCCCCTTTCATCACGACTGGTTGGGTTCGAAGACTTTGAAGGCATGAGTATGCCTACCTTCACCATCGATGAATTGTCCCAACAGGAGGAACTCGTTGTCATAGGATTGTAAAGTCGGGTGGACCATAGAGGCAAGAGCCGCTTGATAACTTTCTCTGCCAGCAAGGGTGACACCATGTCCTTGAGATACTCCCGAACATCTTCAGGGTTCTCCCATCTCTACTTTTTGGTCCACTTGAGGATGGGCTTGTAGTAGGGTAAGACCTTCTTCTTCTTTTTCTTTGGGATCGATAAACTCGAATCCGCATCAAATTCAGGAGGGTTACATCTGTGTTCTTTGTAGCCTCCTCAGAGCAAGGCGACTATCTTTTTTTCTTGTTGCAGACATCACAGTCACCATGGTCACAGATATCCCAATAGCAGTGTTTTCCTCCTAGTTGGTGGAAGAAATACACTAGGTTCCCGTTTCCACTAAAAGAGTAGATCGGGGTTATCTGCTGCTGGGCCTTCGAATTATCACGCAGTCCTTCCTTTTCTGACTGCATCCTCATAATCATTTGGAACATTGGAGAGGCAAATGGTTCTAGGTTCTGGATTGGTTTGTGATCAAAAGTGATCACAACCTTTCCATCAGGCTTGCAACTGAACTTGGACTCTGTGAACTGGATAGGTTGAGCGTTCTGGTGAAGACACTCATAGTTAGTTAGCCAGTTGTTTAATAGGAGCTTCACTTGGTCCTATCTGGAGATATGTCAGGGGACATGGATGCACGTAGGTGCATTTATAGAATCCACCAATATCATAAGGGTCTCTTCAGACTTTGGTAGAGTTAGATCCAAAACATGGTTCTGGGCTCGGTAGGCCATCTGATAATGAAGGGTGGCCACTACCGTGTCTTGAACTTGGAGAGCTCCAATGATCTAGAGCTGGATCTTTATAACCGTAAGTAGCGTTGGATCCAAAAGCGCTATGTTGAAATTTGGAGAAAAGGGTGACAAAGACAGTCCCCATGTTTGGCTCATCAAAATTCTGGAAATTTGAGGTGAGAGCTCGGGTTGGTGAATCGCCATACATCCGAATTTGGGCCAGATTCTGGGCTCCAAAATGTTACCAAACTAGGGAATTGCAAATCGGGCCGGATTTCCAATTCTAAAGAGCCAAACCAAATACGCAGTAAGACTCTGATATCATATCAATCAATATACTAGAAAAATTCAATCTCATTCACCGAAGAATAATACAAGAAATATATATAGTATACAGCTAGGGACAAAAGCTGTCAAATTGGAGTATATCGTAATTTCCTAATATTGCCAACTAATTGCATAGATAATGAATAAGAAAATTGAATATTTTACTATATAGCACGATATTTTAAAACTTTTCATCACATAGCACATATCGTCGCACTTCTACTAGATTGCACAATAACTTAAAAAATGTTCACCACATTGTACGTCATTAATTTCTCGGGAGGCATCACTGAGGAAGGCATCTCTATATTGGTGAATAGCTCGGGTTTTAAGAAAGGTACTCTTCCTGTGAGATACTTGGGGCTCCCTCTTGTCTCGGGCAAGCTTTCCACGAAGAACTGCGAGGCTCTTACTGAGAGAATCCTAAAGCGTATAAGGAGTTGGTCTGTGAAACACTTGTCTTACGCGGGACGAGTACAGTTGATCAATTCAGTACTTTTCAGCATGGCCAGCTACTGGTGTATCCACTTCATTCTTCCCAAGAAAGTCATAAAGTTGGTGCAGCAGAAGTGCAGATCCTTCCTCTGGAAAGGCCTTGAGCAGCATATAGGAGGAGGAAAGCTCGGCTGGGAAACTCTATGTCTTCCAAAGTCTGATGGAGGACTCGGTATCAAGGACCTAACCCTGTGGAATAAGGTATGCGTACTCAAAAACCTTTGGTCTCTCCTCGTGCGTTCAGGGTCTCTTTGGGTGGCCTGGGTTGCTAAATATTTAATCAAAGACCGAAGTATTTGGTCTTTAAGGATACCTGGTGATTGTTCTTGGAACTGGAGAAAACTTTTGCAGCTGAGGACTTTGATGTCTCCCTATATCCGCTATTGTGTTGGCCCTGGTACGAATGTATCTTTCTGGTATGACAAGTGGTTACCGGTCGGTTCTTTAATAAACTATTGCACCAGGGGGCTCCAGTGCTTTCCGTCGATTAGGGAGCACGCAACAGTTAGTTCGATTCTGGTTGATGGATGCTGGCATTGGCCTAGAAGCTCGGATCTGCAAGCTGGCCTGCTCCGTGATCTCGCTAATGCAATTCAACTCTCTGATCGTGATAGGGTCACATGGACGGCTCACAAATCCGAGACATTTTCTGTTGCTAGTGCGTGGAAATGCTTTAGTCCCAGAAGCCAGAAGATGGAATGGAGGAACGCAATCTGGTTTGAGGGGCAGTTTCCTCGATCCTCTTTCATTAGCTGGCTTTGTATTCATAATAGATTGAGTACAAAAGATAGGCTTATGAGTTGGAGAATCTCGATTACTGCACCCGAATGCGAATTCTGTAGTTTGGAATTGGAGACCCGAAATCACCTCTTTTTTGAATGCCCTATCACCCAAGGGATTTGGAGAAGTTTATTAGACCGTGTTGGAATGAACAAACACAATGTCGACTGGAATACGGAACTTTGCTGGGTCTCCTCTCTCCGTGGAAAGAAGCTGGATATTATTTGTCTTAAACTTCTCTGGACTCACTACATTTACTGCATCTGGAGGGAGAGGAACGCCAGGCTCTACCGGAATCAAGTCTCGCCTCCAACAATTATAATACGAAGGATCTTCTCGGATGTCAAAGCAAAGTTGTCTGTTCTCCCTCGATTCTCATGCAAAATTGCACACTCTATCATTGCGAGGCATATGTTTCACCATTTTGATACTGCAACTAGTTGACTTGGGAGTAGCTCTTGGGTATTTTTTATTTTACTCCGTATAGAGGAAAATGGTATTGGTTTCTGATGTAAATTCATCTGTTATCAATGAAGTTTCATCATTTATCCAAAAAAAAAAAGCTGACGTGGTCAACATTTTCTGTCCACCCATGCCTATCCAAAATCTGACATTATTAGAATCTGGAAAACGAGTTAGTGGTGTAACTTTCCTCTTCCAAATATGCCCATTGCAGTTATAGGTGGAAAATTAATAAACGTTAGATCGAAGGAAAAATTGGTAATTTCAAATTCTTTCTTCAACCGTCAACTTACTTCATTTATTCTCTCTCCCTCTTTTCCGTCTCTCATCCAGTTTCTCTCTCCCTTAGACACTTTCCATCTCCATTTCATTCTCATTTTTCATTCATTTCATTTATTAATGATGATTAATGATTGATATTCTTAATTGAAATATAATTAAATATTTTAAGTCATAAAAGATGTCTAATGAAAAATTCAAAAACAAAATCAATATATAATGTATAATGCTTAGAACACCTAACCAGGTGATGACATGTGTGACCTTTGACCTATTTATCTTGTGCCTGTATCACGACATATGCAAGTTCTAAAGCAACTTTTGCCACGTGTTACAATTTAATGTTTCTTAATTACATAATTACTGTTTCAAAAAGAAAAAAATTAACAATAAAAACATATTATTTTTTAATACTACACCAATTAAATAAAAAAAGACTTATTAATTATTTATATAGAATTATATCGTTGTGTTAGTGAAAATCTATCATTCAAATAAAAATAATCACATGAATTTTACCAATTCGATCTATAACACTTAACCACGTGACGACACGTGTGATCTTTGGCCTCTTTAGCTTCCACCATGTGTCGTCACATATGCAAGTTCCCATGTGATTTCCGCCATAATGTCCCCATGTAATGCTTCTTGATTACATAATTACTATTTCAAAAAGAAAAAAATTAATAATAAAGAACATATTATTTTTTAATACTACTCCAATTAAATAAAAAAATATGTATTAATTATCTAAATAGAATTATATTGTTGTGTTATTGAAATTCTATAATTTAAATAAAATAATTACACGAATTTTACCAATCCTAATTCGTAGAATTACGACTTCGTATTAATAAAAAAAACATGTACTAAGAAAAAAATTCACGTTGGGAGAGATTTACTGCTTAATGGATCACCCAGCTCAACTGGATTAGTTGGAGTCCATTGGGCTTTCGTACCAGGGTTCACATGAAAATGATATATTAAGAACCAATATATAATATATAATGCCTCGAAGATTTAGTTAGGTGATGACACGTGTGATCTTTCGCCTCTTTAACTTTTGCCATGTGTCATCGCATATGCAAGTTCCCATGTGATTTCCGCCATGTGTCACCATGTAATGTTTCTTAATGACATAATTACCGTTTCAAAAGGAAAAAAAATTAATAATAAAAATATATTATTTTTTAATACTACACCAATTATATAAAAACATATGTATTGATAATCTATATAGAATTATATCATTGTGTTAGTAAAAATCTATAATTTAAATAAAAATAATTACAAGGATTTTACCTCAAATAAATATATAATATATAATACATGTAACACTTAATCAGGTGACGTCACATGTGATCTTTGACCTCTTTAGTTTTCGCCATGGGTCGTCATTGATAGCTCTTTAGGATTAGAGTTATTTTATTCCACATTGTGCTTGAATTCGTTGCCATGTCCTCGATGTGTTGATGTTTCTAATGGTTTTAGGTTAAGAGTCATAGGAAGTTATTAATCTTAAGTTAGTGTTTTTATAGTTTTTGGTACTCATGGTGATGCGTTTTCATGCTTATTAGGAGCAACGGGTAGATAGACCCGCGAGCAGCCCGTGCCAAAATGGCAACTCCCCATTTGGAAGCTGCAACTCCTGCTGGGATGGCAAAAGGGGAGAAGCGGACTGAGGTTGCAACTTTGGAGCCAGCAGCTGCAACTTCCTCTGTTTGTCATCTTCCCTCTCAAGAACCGATTTTGAGCTCGAAGATCATTAAGTGTGGGACCCTATTAAAGTACAAGTGGGCTCATCTTATCCATGTTCAATCTTCATTTAAGAGGAAGAAACAAAGAAAGAAGCCTGTAATAAGTGCAAGAGCGACTTGGGAGAAAAAGAAGACATCAATCCAACTTTTTATCCTCCGACAAGGCTGCAACTTAGGGAAGGAAAGCAAGGATAGCTGCTATCTTCTCGTGGACAAAAAGAGGAGCGGCAGTGGCCTTTAAAAAGAGGAAGGGAAGGCTACAAGGAGGCAGACCGGAACAGAGGAAAACAGAGGAAGAGAGTTGAACGTAAAGAAGGGAGGAGAAAGGGAGAAGAACAGAGCTGAAGCATTTTGGGTTGAAAAGAGAGATAAGGCTTGTGGTGAAGACGGGAAGTCGGGCGACAAGTCGAGACATCGACCTACCGAGTTTTCTCTTCACCTTTCTCTTCTCTTTCTCTTGTATAATGTTTATTTATGTTATTATGATGACCACCATAGCCATGAGCTAAGCTTGACTTCTAGGATTCCGATGAAACTTGGTGTATTTTGATTCCGAGTACTCTATTGATCGGTTTATGGAATGATATGATGTGATTATTTTATTTCCGAGTTTAATGCGTGTTGTTGATTGATCATCCATAATACCGATGTTGTGACCCAAACGAACTCGACGGAGTGAGTGAAGGTTTAGAAACGGTGTAAAATAGCTTTTGTTTGACTTCGATTAATTGTTTGGTCAAGTCGATTCAAGTGTAGAGATAGGAATATACTTGCATGCCCTAGGCACCCAAGAGTCGGGATAGAAGCTTAATGAATCTTATCTAATCGCAATAGTCATAGAAATATAGGATATTGGTTAGATTAGATATATTTTCCCAAGCAACTCAAACGATACTTAGGAAAGAGCACTTGAATACCAGAGTAGTGCAATCATCCATTTAGTAAACCGAGAGAGAGAGTGTAAGGGGTTAACGAACACCAAGGGAAGTCGGGGTCCTAGGTTTCCTTATCATTGATTGTCGTTAATCGAACTAGTTAATATGTTGCTAGTTTAGTATGTTCTCTACTTTACATCTTAAAATTATCGATTGGCTTGACTGTTATCCGAGTGTCATAATATCGATGCTTGGCGATACCATTAGCACAACTCTCTGTGGAACGATACTTTTTCTCGCCTCTCTATTACTTGCACGCCCCGTGCACTTGCGGGGAAACAACAGTCGCATATGCAAGTATTTCTGACGCGTGTCGCCATGTAATGTTTGTTAATTACATAATTACTGTTTCAAAAAGAAAATAATTAATCATAAAAATGTTATTTTTAATACTACACCAATTGAATAAAAAAGATGTATTGATAATCTATATATAATTATATCGTTGTGTTAGTAAAACCTATAATTTAAATAAAAATAATTACATGGATTTTACCAATTCGAGTCATTATATAATATATAATGCATGAAACACTTAATCAGGTGACGACACGTGTGATCTTTGGCCTTTTTAGCTCTCACCATGTGTCATCACATATGCAAGTTTCCATGTGATTTTCACCACGTTTCGTCATGTTATGTTTCTTATTACATAATTATTGTTTCAAAAAGAAAAAATAAATAATAAAAAATATTATTTTTTAATACTACACCTATTAAGTAAAAAAGATGTATTTATAATCTATATAGAATTATACTGTTGAAATCTATCATTTAAATAAAAATAATTACATCGATTTTACAAATTCAAATTGGTAAAATTACAACACCATATTAATAAAATATTACACGAGTTTTACTCATTCAATTTGGTAAAATTGGTATATTATTTAATAATAAAATATTTTGTGAAATTTGAAATATAACTTACCGTTTTAATATGAATGGTAAGACTTACTAATAATATACAAAACATTACATGGATTTTACCAAATAAAACTGGTAGAATTAACTCGTCACCATAATAAAAAAAATCTTGCTTTTTTCATGTCCGTATTTGTCATTGAAATCACTACTATTCATATCCAGAAAGTCCTGATTTTTTTCATTAACAAAGAACTTGCAATAAGCTCGCGGAAGCAGGTAATAGGTAAAGATTAAAAAACTTTTGCGAATTTCTCCTGTTACTCTCAGCCGAAATATTTTCGATGAGAGAAATATTTATTTTGAAACACATGTCTAAAGCAAAAAAGGGCTCCCCATGGTCCCACTTGCCTATAAATATTAAAGAGCCTTAGATCAGAGAAAGATTTCCCCCCTATTGTCATTCTCCTCCTGGAGACTCTCCCCCCCTTGTCTCTCGAACATTCTCCACACATCCATTTTGTCTTTTCCATTTAACGGGGGTCTAATGTCTAGTTCTTTTTAAAAAAGAAAGATTTTACTTATCATAGAAAATATTTATGTGACACCACGCGTAAAGCCCGAAGGAAACCCTCCGTCTCACTTTCATTTGCCTAAAACACCCTTAGTGAAAATAATCTTTATGCTATTATAATATTTAAAACAATGAGTTTGCATTTTTCACGTAGAACAAGATTTTTATTACATGACCTTTCATTTCTCCACTAATAGTGATATGGCATGTGACACGATATCATGCTGCCACGTAACTTATAGAAGTTGAAAGGACCAACACTTATTAAAAGGTAGAAATTTATATTTATAATAACTAAATGTTGTACCCATGCTACGCACGGAATCATATATATTTTTAATTTTTTCGTATAAATGTAAATTATAAATATAATTATAGTAAGGAGTTATAAGATACTGAGGGAAATCAGAACCAAATAATTTTATTGTGTGGTAGTACTCTATGTGATGCATTTACATCATGCAATATCGTCTTTATCAGTACAGGAACTCAACCTTCCAGGGACAACAATTGAGATGAAAAACTCTGACTCTGCATGATATAGAGATGGAAAAGTCCATCTTAACGAATCCGTCTCAAAAAGTCTCGTCCCAAACTAAAGAGATGAAAATTTCCGTCTCAGTAAAAAATGAGAGGGAATTTTGAGATAGAAAAATTCATCTCAACTTCATAGATGAATAAACCCGTCACTAATTGAGACAAAAAAGGGACATAATTTGTTGTCTCTACCTTAGAGACAGAAAGAGAGACAGAGCTTTCCATATATCCATTAGAGAGGGAAAATTTCGTCTTTCTCTTTGTCTCAATCCTTGAGACCTAAAACCCATCGAAAAATATAAAAAGAAAAGAAAATAATTATTTTGGCCAAGCCTACAGGGAGCACGAGCTTGTGTGCGCCAACCGCATATACAAAGGGTGCAATGCACCTCTGTCTCTTTAATTGTGTGGGCTTTCATTCGCGAAGACTCGAACCAAGGTCTTCACCCTAGTGCGCCTGTGTATTACTATCTAGGCTACTCCCATTTATTGTTACTTTTTAATATTTCATTAGATTTATTATTATCTATTTAGAAATTTTCATTTAAAAACTAATATTTACTTTTCTATTACTTATTTGTTAAATGCTTGTACTCTTATTGTAATTTGTACATCTTTCCTCATACTATTAATATTTTGTATGTAACTTATTTATTATTTTATCTACGAAAATTTTAATGTACAATCATTATTCATCCCTATTATTTTAATATTTTTTAAAACTTTTATATTGACTTTCTTTATAATTTATATTCATATACCGAACTATTTCTTATCTCATTTACACTCAATATCAAAACTAATGTGATCAATTAATAACTTATTTGATGCATTTAATATGCGAGTGATCAAATTATTTAATTTTCAAAGTGTGAAACCCTAGAGGACTTTCAAGTTTTACAAAAGGTGAAGAAGAAGAGTCGGAATGAAAAAAGAGAAAAAAGAAGAAATTATATTTGAAATATAAGAAGTATCTGGATCCATAGAGTCAGAGATTTGAGATAGAAATTTTCGTCTTATGTGGATAGAGATGGGAATTTGAGACAAATATTTTCGTCTCATTATTAAGAAACGAAATTTTCCGTCTCTTGATCCGTCTAAAAAAACAAGACAGAGTTCTACGTCTTATTTTCCGTCTCTTTGATGATATACAGAATTTTCCGTCTCAATTTAAAATTTCCTTTGCAAAACTAAGACAAACTTATTTCGTCTCAAAACTCTGAAATATTATCATTTTATAATCACATGAAATATCTACCGAATAGTTGCATGTTAGGAGTCATTTTAATTTCAAAGAAAACTCATTTTTTTGTTATTTACAAAAGGAGGATGAACTTTATATAAATAATTCAAAATAATTAAAGCTAATAAAATAAAATATGGAATGTGAGAAACGATTTTGAATGCAACAATGGACTGTTTTTATTGAAACAGGAGGGAGGATAGGATTGTGGGGGAATCTGGAACGGGTAGTTATTTTTTCTTAAACTTCCTCTCATCCATTGGATCTTAATTATTCATTGTATATCTTCAATTGCATGTTAGGAAATAGGAAATTAGACTAAGCTAGTTTTCTTCTCCCTTTTATAGAAGTATGGATGTTTGATTATTTAATATGAACTTCTATAATAATAATTTTCAAGCATATAAGGAGTTATAAATGAAATGAGCAGTTATGATTTTGTTTTTAGTACATAAGCATGTAATTGTGTTTGCCTATCTCGGTGAAGATTATTGCAAACATGAAAATTGTAAGTCTTTTTAGATTTTTTATGCACTCTTCCCGAATTTCATAAAATTAATTAATTGGATTCATCTTTTCATTATAGTCATTTAATCAATCTCACAAGTCAAAAGCCACTTAACAATGAGCTGAGGGTTTGAAAATTCAAGCGACGACGTTAATCCTCCCTTTTCATTTCACAAATATATATTATATAAAGATTAAATGTAATTATTGTTATTATTCTATTGAAAGGAGACTATGGTGGGTGCGAAACCACAATATTTGCTTCCAATGTATATCAAACTTTACGTTTAAAACTTCCAATGTTTACTTTACACAACCGGAAAAATCATAGCACCAGAATTCTACTTTGGCATAGTGGAGACTCTTCGTGATTATGAAAAGAATTTCATATATCCTAGATTGGGGCTATGGCAGTACTTTCTATTATATAAAAGTATTAGATATGTTATATTTCTTGAGTTAACTGTTTTATAATATACTTCCACAACTCAACTCAGTTGTAAAAATCGAAAAGTTCTATTTGTAGTCTCAAAAAAAAATACTCAATCATTCTACACATGCTCCAGTATCAAGAGTAAATTAAATAAATGCACTCTAACGAAGGTATATATCCTCACACCTCATGAGAAGAACAAAAGAATAAACTCTCCCGCCAATAGATTGGTCTCCTACTTTGTGACTTGAAGTTAAAAAATATTATGGCAGTAATTGTCAGTTTAACTATAGATTATCGATTATTTTATTTTCTTAATAATTATAGTCCGCACACGGGTTTAACATCTAGTATATGTTATGGTACTAATTATCATTTTTTAATTTATAATTTTCTTGCTTAGATTTGATTACTGTGTACAGCAAGAGTTAACATCTAGTATATATCGATGGGCTATGAGGATTAGTTGGACGAGTTTAATTGTATCGATTTTTGGAAATGCAATCTTTTCCTTTTTAAAAAAAAAAAAACAAAAAAACTCTGAAGTTAGCCCAATTCAACACAAAAAAGGGACCTTAGCCCAATTAGATAGAAGATATTCTTTTACCACTAATATTCGGCCCGGCCCATAGTCGAAGCACTCCCTTTCCCGGCCGGCGCCCTCGCTTTTTACAACTCCGACGGGGACAGGATTCCGACGGCCGTGCCAGAGCTTCAATCCATGAGATCGTCAGAGAGCCGAGCGATAATCATCAACCCGATCGGAGAGTTACAGGCACAGTCACCAAAAGCTCTTTCCTTTCCTCCCCGTTCACAGTCATCTCGCAGATTCCTTTCGTCTTGCTTCTCCATCAGAGCGCATTGAACCCTTTGCAATTCATCGTGAATTTGTCGTCTCGAAGCTGTCAATTCCTCTCCTTCTGTTCCGTGTCTTTGACTTTCTTCTTCTTTGATGCGACTGGAAATGCGGTTTTAGCTGAAACCTTCCCCTCTGTCAAGAGGTTTTGTCTGCTCGAGCAGTTATACTGTACGCTTTCTGCTTGCATCCTGCTTGTTCGTCGAACAAAGCTGTGCGGCTGTGACTTGCTGTATGGTTAGGAAGAAGTGAATCAAATTGCATAACAGTGTTCTCATTAGCAACACAAGGTGAGCTCATTATTATTTCTTTCGTCTTCTTTGGTCTCTCCTCTTTCGGTTCTGCTTTTTGTTTCTTCTATTCTGTTGGTCATTCTATTTGATTTCCGCAATTTTGCCTCTTTCCGATTTTCACTGGGTCCCTTTTTTTTTTTGGGTCTCGGCTCAGGGAATGTAAACAACGGGGAAGATCTCCCTGATGATTTTTTTCTGTGGTTTGGTGTTTGTAGAGGTTGGTGCTTTCTGGGCAAATGGATCATCAGCAGGGACAAGAAGTCTCAATGCTCGTGTGATGCAAGATTAGCTGCAAAGAGAAAAATGGCTATCCGGAGTAATAACAAGAATGTTGTGTCATGGAAGAGGAGAGAACTTCCATTTTTGGTTCTCTATGCGATTGCTTTTTACGTGATCATCATTCGTAGATCTCTGCAACTCTCTCATGGTAATGATGTACATCACTAGCTTCAGTCACTTGCTATTGGATTTTCTTTTAAAACCCTTTGTCTTTGCCTCCTGAACTTTTCCTGCATCGGGTCTATCTTCTTGTAACAGATCATTACTCCAAACTCTACGGGTTGCGACCGGGTTTTCTTGCCAATCAACTCAATGTATGCTTCTCATTTCTCATAGTTTATAGCTGGAAATAGATTCGAGCATAAGAAACTGCTGGATAAGTTTGGGTTTTGTGCAAGGATGGAGATTTATTTCTTATAAGAGAAGTTTTTGAGGTTGCTTATCCCTGTGCTGTAGCTGCTTCGTGGGCAACTCTTTATGAGATTCATATCCTGCTGTATCTAGTGGGTACTAGAGTAAAAGGAGACAATCAAGATCTATCAAGACTCGAGACTAATGTTATTATCCCCTTAAACCAACTTCATTGTAATTTTTTAATTGATGAATACGAGTATCCTTGCATCTGACTTGTGGTGGTAAATTTTAATGAATCATGATAGCTAATTTAAAGTACGATGTATTTAAATTTTAGTTCATTATATACTTTCTTTCTATATTAGTATACTAATCTTGATAAAGTTGTAAATGTGAATAAGGAATTATGGGTGAGATAGGTGCTGCTTGTCTGTGTGAACTACTACCAATCGAGTAATTCAGGACTTCAAGTTATTGTGCATGGATGTCATTTCAGTTATATGTTGAATTAGATTAAGTGATCGATCTCCAGTTGAGATTCAATAATTGTAGTCTAAGCTCAGTTGGTTAAGCATTTGTGGATCATCATAGCTTTGAATTGTTAGTGCACTTTGTTAAGTTTACCATACTTAGCAACGTCTTCCTACTTTATATACCTTATTCAGGATGTCTCAGATGCACAATGGAGAAACTTCCGTGGGAACTTGCCCATTCTTACTTTTGTTTTTGGAATTTTTGCATTGACTGCTAATATTATGAGAGCATGTTTTGGACTGAAAGCGAGGGGAATGTCGTACATTTGGCTTTTTCTTTCTTCAGCTTACCTGGTATACCTGCATGGAGCTTGGTAAGTGGCGCATACAACTTATTTCATTGTAATCTACTAACAATTCGAATTTCTTGCTGGTTCCTCAGGATTTCTCTAACAGATTCTCTTCTCTGTTTGTTGTAGCATTATATTTGTCATGGCAATTGCTTCCCTGAATTATCTTCTCGTCAAGGTAAGAGCCATGCCTCAATATATTGGTTTTATTAATTATCATCTGGTCATTTATGTAAAAATTGCAATCTTTTCAATGAATATTCAGTTCTATTTGATAGAATGGCAGTATGATTAGTGCTTATAAAGACAATTTACAACACAAAAGAGCTTATGAAGGAAAAGTTGGCAGCATTATAATGAAAATAGATATCCACGTCCTCTCTCTCTTCCTTTTTGGAAAAATATAAAGTCGTTGGTCCTCATTTATTCGAGAATGTAGACCAGGATTGGCAGCTTTTTATGACTGTATTTGACTTGAATAAGTGAACAAGCATTTGGAGACAAAAAGTAAGATTTCAATTTACGTTGGATGAATTGGTCAATTGGGAAGTTGTCAAACAATAAAACTGGAGCTAAGAGTAGCAGAGAGATATATATAAAGAGGAAAGATCTTTTGAATTTGTGAAACTTCCGTGTGTATGTTTCTGCAGATATTTGCCAGGACAAAATACTTCCTACCACTATTATGGATCTTCAACATATTCTTTCTGATATGTAATCGTGTTTATGATGGATATTCATTCTCCATGTTTGGGTTAGTTCAGTCAGCCATTTTATTGATTTGCTTCGTCCAATTGCTAATGGCTATCATGATAATAAACATTTTATGTTGTGCATAGGGCCCATTGGCAGTACTTGGACAATTTCCGGGGTACTTTTCGGTGGCAAATTTGCTTTAACTTTGGTACTTTCTTTACCTCCTCTCTGTGTTTGTGTTATTATGTTTTATGTGGATTTTCTTTAAAATTTCATGTATCTGCACTTCTCCTTTTCAGTTTTTCTTCGTCAGAAATTTCTATAAGACCACGCAGGATATCACATATATTGTGTTTCATTGACTTCCAAATTTTGTCGATGCTAATAAATTAATTGCCATGAAGTGAAATGACTACCAATTTACAGGGACATGATGTTTTATGAGCATTTGCAAATTGGAAACTATAAACTAAGATTTTCAGTTGAGTGCCAATGTCCGTCCACTATTTGACTATTTCTTGTTTTGGTTTCTCTTTCATTCATTTTTCCTGCTTCTTGTTCGCTGAACTCGGCCGACACTCTTGTTCTCACTAGTACTTTTCTATGATTCATTTCTCATCTGGTTGGCAGTTATTTTGCGCATGGTGAGCTTTGGCTATGATTACCGGTGGTCAATTCTTGGTTCTCATTTCGACCACGAGGTGTCGTCATTGTTTAAAAGTTTTGACCACTTCCTGTTCTAATCATCTTAATACCTTATCCCACTGTTTGTCAAAGAGTACCCGTTGCTAATGTTAGTGCTTTTGCTGAGCACAGAAACATGTTGAACATTGCTACATTTGTAAATCAGGAAAAGCATGCTACCAATTTCTACAGGTTAACTGCCGTTTTATTCATCAATATGTAGACTATACTTAATTGATCTTATTCTTCACCTACAAAATTTTTATATTTTCTGTACAGGGAAAAAGTGTGACGAGTGACAAGTTTTCCCTCAGCATATACCTCTGCTATTTGGTGTATGCGCCCCTCTATATTGCTGGACCGATTATTAGCTTTAATGCATTTGCTTCACAGGTTGGGAATATACTTGCTAAGATTTGCATCTTTGATCTATTTTTTGTTGTTTGTGGTATCGCCCACAGAGGGTCATTTGCTAGTTTCAATTTCGTAGGAACTTACTTTCTTTTGTTATGCTTATTAAGAATACAAATGGAGACAATGCTACTAATGGAATTGATTTGGCTTATGTGCAGCTGGAGGCACCACAGAGAAATTACTCGGTCAAAGACATGGCTTTATATGGGATAAGGTGGCTATATAGTCTTTTCTTGATGGAACTGATGACGCACCTGCTCCACTATAATGCTTTTGCCATCAGGTTAGTTTCTCAATACTCAAACTGTGCTTTTGATACAAAGGAATGGACAAATTGGGTACTGTAGTGGAAAAGTGAAGTTGGTGGGTTTCTATGCCAATTCTTTTTCATTCCCTTCACGTTCCTTAAATCAAAACATGAGAAAAGGTTACATAATATATATTCTTCCAGCTGCTTATCTACTAATCACATTTGATTCTGCGAGGACCAGTGGCATATGGAGACAGTTATCACCCATGGACGTATTCATCATCGGGTATGGGGTAAGAGTGTTTACACAATTGTTCTGGGAATCAATTAGAAGTACCTTGATTCATCTCATTTCTCAAAAAAATTCAGAAAAAGCACTAAATTATGCTTTTCTATCATAATGTTGATGCTGCTGTTATAGGTCTTAAACTTTATGTGGTTAAAGTTCTTCCTGATCTGGCGCTATTTTCGGCTCTGGTCACTGGTATATATTTGATTTAATATGGTCAACTTTTTGGGGTCTTTGCCTTTTCCTTGGTTGCTTATGATTATTCCCTTCGATTACTATTTGTCTTATAGATATGTGGCATTGAGGCACCTGAGAACATGCCAAAGTGCATCAATAATTGCTACAACTTGGAAAGTTTTTGGAAAAATTGGCACGCCTCTTTCAATAAATGGCTTGTAAGGTGCAAATTTTCTTCCTCTTCATGTTTCTCCTCTGTTCCTCTCAGAAGTATGACTTTGAATTTTTTTTTAAAATTTCACTGTTTAGGTACATGTACATTCCCCTAGGAGGTTCTCGAAGAAAGCTGCTCAACGTTTGGGTGGTATTCACCTTTGTTGCATTGTGGCATGACCTAGAGTGGTAATTTCAGCTCTTTTTTCGTGTTTCCTCATTGTCGTTTTTGAAAATTATTGGTTAGCTCATTATTTGTCTTGTGATATATTGGTTTTAAAAATAGGAAGCTTCTTTCATGGGCATGGTTGACTTGCTTGTTCTTTGTCCCCGAATTGTTATTGAAGTCAGCAGCAAATGCTTTCAAGGTAATGACTGTTTTCAGTGCATTTTGTCTTTTCCTTTGTAATACAGTTTGTTTAGGTAATAAAATTTAACGTCTCAAACAACAACAATTGTGCGATCCAAGTGTCTAATGGTTAGCTTTCTTTAGTTCTATTCTTCCAAACCACTCTAAGTTGAGTTAGTTGTAAAATATGTACCTGTATTGCAAACATCTTTCATTATTGAGTTAGTTGTAAAATCTGTACCAGTATATCTTTATCAGTTTAGTGGATCAGTTTCGACTAATACCATCACTAATTTGGTAGAGTGATATACTATATTCTTGTTCATTTCCAAGTTATATGCGTATTCAAGAACATAATAATGGCTGTATTCTCTTGTTTATCTTAATCTAGGTCGAAAGTGCTCTTGGGGAGTTATTTTTCCGTGAAGTCAGTGCACTTGCCGGTTCAGTCACAATCACTTGTCTCATGGTCTGTTATTTTCTTCTCATGTGTTGCACATCTTTTATTCCTACTTTTGTACATTAAAAAAGCTCTTTATATTATATTGATTAAATATTCAGCATCAACACTGTTCAGGTTGCGAATCTTGTTGGCTTTGTTATTGGACCATCTGGCATCAATTGGTTGATTTCTCGATTCCTCGGCAGAGAAGGTACGCCTAGAAGTGATGCAGCTTTCACTTTTTCTTTTTCAATGCCCATCTATTCTCTCGACAGCCCGTAGAAAAAATTAGTCAGCTCTTTTCTTTTCCGCGTCTTCTTTATATGTGAGAAATTTTTGAGGACATATTTTTCTTCCGATGATTATCCAGACTTGTTAGGTCTGGAGATGGGATCAGTCCATGTATGGACAAGCTGTAGCTTGACTTGACTCACAAAACTGGAGTTTAGAGAAATCGAGTGTTATTTTTCAAGCTGCAGCTAACTCAAGTAGCTTAAGCTCAGTCTTCTAAAGAGCTCGAAAAATTAGACGAGCCCGAGTATCAGCAAGTTGATTCTGAGTAGCTCAGATCATGGTTTAATCTAATTATTTGCTTCGCTGTCATATGATGGGTGTTTGTTGGGCTCCTACACAAGACATGGCCGGTTTTGAAGACTCTTTGCAATGGTCTTAAGCAACTTACTAAGCCTAAATCTTGTCATTTTCAAAACTTAGGTCGATTTTTATTCCATTGAAAGCTCAGATCAGTTTCAGAACCAAGTACGAATTCCCAACGGTATTCTAATCTTGCAGGACTCCCTGTCCTCCTTGGCTTGTTTGTGACGTTCTATGTTGGGACAAAGGTAAAACAACTGACCTTTAATTCTTCCAAGGCAAAATGCACGAGAGAATTAGAGTACTTACCCCCAACTTTTTTGTAGCTCATGTTCCATATTGAGGATGCCAAAAGAAGAGCTCAGTGACTTCTAGCTTTAGACTGCCTCTTTTTCTCGACCAAATATCAGAACGTGGGACGAATTATATTAACTGGCAAAGAGATGAAGCTGCTGCTTGGGGATCAATTGACAAGTTCAAGAATCAGGACACTCTAGGCAGCAGTAGGCTTGAGTCGCTGGTGCTAGTCTGAGAATTTACTGTTCCGACCATCGTTAGTCCATTCATTTCTGGATGCTACTGTACTATTGACTGCTGCATTGTATAAACTTGCCGGAAGAAAATTCTAATCGACTCTTTTCCCTCTCCATTTTTATTGTCCGACATTACTCCTGCATATGTTTGCACAACTAATGTTACTTAACAAGGACCCGATCAAAAACAGAAACGGACGTTTTCCCATTTCCGTTAGTGGAAATTTTCCAAGAAACTTCTTAATCTGCAGAAGCATCCTTGCCTTGCTCATATTTTCCATGGCACAGTTTTCTTGATGTACGTTAGAAGAATTATATTCGTCTTAATTGACAGTTATTCTCAATTGACAATTTGCTCTGCGAACTCGAATAGCAATACTCTGTTCTCGTTCTGCAGAGAGCTTGCCAATTAACCCGCTGTACATAGTGAACTTCTTAACCTCGTTATCGCTGGTCTGGTTGGTGGACGTTGGTGTGGTGAGATTGGATGCCGCCCCGAGGCGGCGTTTATCCAGGAGTGCGCATTTTTCTTCCATCTTCTCAGTACATCTTTGTTTGATCATAATCAAATAATTAGTTCCCCACTACTGCATCCGGGCTCGTTAGTTATTAATAACTTAAAAATCAAGTCATGTTTCTATAAGTTGTAAGAATAATTTAATATAATAATTACATAAATCGAGAGGTAGAGACATATTCTTTCAAAATATATATATATATATATATATATAATGTTTTAAAATGAAATTTTTTTCGATTTAGCGACTGAATATTCAGCTACGCTCATAATAAGAGATGTTTTCTATTTGCAGAATAATGTTTCGTGGTTGTATGAAATAAAAGCACTGAGATGGTGGACTTCATGAGTGTAACCAACGTGTTTGCACGAGTTGGAGTTCTTATAAATGCAGAATATCCAGGCGGGGAGAACTTTATCCCTTATCGACTCAACTCGACTGGATTAATCGGGATTTAATTGGACTTCCAGATACTTGAGTTCACACCGAAAAAAAAAAAGCCAAATGTGGCACTAGTCTTTTTCTTTCTTTTTTTTCACAAGAGAGAATCATGCCTTAGTACAATAAAATATAAATCATAATCGCTAATAAGAAGTATGAGTAATTATATCGAATATTGAACTTAGAATCTCTTAGTTACCACGTGAAAACATGAGCCATTGCGCAATACCCTCTTTGATTTCAAATGTGCATTAGTCTTTTGTCATATCATGTATCAAAACGCCAAAAACCGTTAAAGTTCCATACTTCCACCACCGCTCACTGACCAGTAAAATTAGCAAAATTATGCCAAATTTTCGGATTGTATAGTGTGTTAAATGACAACTTACTAGCCATATGATTCGCGCTCAGACATTTACGTTATTTTATTTTTAAAATAATATACTTTCGCAATCTTCTTTTATGTTCAATTTATCCCAACCAAAAAGAATATTTCGCTTATATTGATATTTCAAATCGCAATTAAATTTTGTATTGTTACATGCGAACATATATATATATATATATCATTCAAATTGTGGAATTCAATGGTTAATAACAAGAAACTATATTCATCATTGATTCATTTTTTTGGAGACCAAGATGCACTGAGTTTGAAAAAGAATTTAGTTTGATAAATAATCCAGGAAAAAAATAGCATTGAAATTAAATATATATTTGTATAAGGAGTATCTGTAATTTTATTTATTGACCACGTGATGATAAATATTTAAATCTAACTTAATCTTTAGTATTTATACATACAGGTCGATCGGAATCATAGTTCACGACATTAAGCGACTATCCGAAGAGTATTGTGGGGTAAGAGTTACTGACATTTGATTAGATTCAAGGGCTTGCGGGATCGATATAGAGGTGAGCTATCAAATTCTAGATTCCCAAAGATATACCGTACCTCTGATGATATTTTAGCTTAACCCCAAGGTAAAAAAGGAAAACTAGCCGTTTTTTTTTAATTCGGATTAGGAAATTATAATTACAGCTATTTCTCAAATTAAGAAACGAACGCGGACTCTACTTCTTCTGAATTAGGAAATATCTCAAGAGTCAAGTCACTCACTCGCTCACCTCACCGCGTTCTGTTTCATTCTCCGATCACTCACCGCGCTCTGTTTTCATTCTCCGATTACTCCCCCTTTTCTCTTTCCGATTATCGATCCATCGCCATGGAGATTGCGAGACCTGTGATTGTCCGAGAGGTCTGGGCGCATAACCTGGAGAAAGAGTTCGCCTTGATACGTGTGGCCCTCCCCGGTTGCAGAATCGCTGCTATCGACACAGAGTTCCCAGGTCACATCTTCAAGTCCCAAGTCGACGGCCACCTGATCGCCCACCTCCCTCCTGCGGAGACCTACGAGCTGATGAAGTCGAACATTGACGCCCTCGAGATCATTCAAGTCGGCCTCGCCCTCTCCGACTCCTGCGGCCGGCTTCCCCACTTCGGCACTCCGTTTTCCTATGTGTGGCAGTTCAATTTCCAGGATTTTGACATCGAGACCAATGCATATAATGAGGAGTCGATCAACCTGTTGAAATCCCAGGGCATTGATTTCTCGAAGAACAGGGAGATGGGTATCTCGTCCCGCGACTTCGTGAGGCAGCTATTCCTCTCTGGCCTCATCGGTGGTGGCCGTCCCATTAGTTGGGTCACTTTTCACGGGTCCTACGACTTCGGGTTCATGATCAAGATGCTGACCCGGCAACCCCTTCCGACCCACATGCTCGATTTTCTGAGATTGTTGAAACGCTTCTTCGGGTTCTGCATTTACGACGTGAAGCACATGATCAAATCTTGTGACGGCCTTTACGGGGGCCTAGAGCGGGTCGCGAAGTCCCTCAATGTTGATCGAATCGCTGGTAAGAGCCATCAGGCTGGGTCCGACAGCCTCCTCACCCTTCAAACATTTTTCAAGCTGATTGGGAGCCGGAAGCCATTCACAGACAACACTGAGGGTATGGCTCTGTTCAGGTTCTGTTCGGTGCTGTTTGGATTAGAAGCTCCTATGCAGTGGAGATGTTCCGGTCTTCTGTTCGGGTCGCATCTCCATTGGGATAACTTCCATGCTCGACACTTATGTTGATCTTTTAATTTCCGGAATATCAGATGTCTGAAAAGAATGCTATTTCTTGTAAATCCGATAGGTGTTTTAGTCATATCTCCTTGTATATTCTGCATCCAAGTTCTACTGCAATTCTCTTTACCGTAAGCCTTCAGTATTTTTTTTTTTACAATTTGAAGAGGGTTCTGCCTTTCATTCTGATTAGTCGACCTCATCAGTTCAATCGCCTAATCTTGTACTGGTAATCCAGTAGATGGTAACGTTGAAAATTTTACATGCAATTGTGAGCGAATCGGTCGATGGCATGGCCTTTCAATATCATAAAACAGTATAAGAGAACTTTACTGCAAAAGGAAAATCAGTTTCGGAAACTAAACTCTTAACAAGCAAATGAAGTAGGAAAAGGCATTCTCCTGGCTCATTGTATTACCAAACCAGGAACTAATCGCCATTTTTGTGTGTTCGTTCCATAAAGCATGTGGCAACACATTAAGCCTCCGTTTGATTCAATGAAAATAAAATCCACAGAAAATGAATTCTCGGAAAGTAATTGTCCAAGAGATAATAAGCTAGCTAGAAGAAAGTGCATAAAAAGAAGGGGAAAAACGTAGTTTACAACTGCAGGATGACTCTATCCGTGATTTGGTAGCTCAATTTCGATATAGAAAAACCATTTAGCACAGGCCTTATCGCCCGACAAGGAGAAAAATATATGGCTGGGGCTCTGTTTGAAGCCGCACCTGATCAGGGAGAAGCTGCACTAGTATTGACACAATGAGAACAGAATGAGGATGGCACCATGAGCTAGGCCCTTTTATTCTCGGATTTTGTTCTGTTACCCCTTTCTTTTAATCGAATATGTTATGCCATTCGGTTCGATTTGGATTTCATATGTTGCGTCTGATCCAAGAAGGATACAGCTCGGTAACTAGTATGTCAAGTTTATCTTCTTTTTTTTAAAAAAAAAAATTGCTGGATGAGTTTATCTATTATTATTAATCATGTACGATAATGTCAATAGAAACTGATGTCTAACTTAAGCCTCAATAAATTACTTATGTGACCGTGAGAGTCAGAGTTTAGAACATCAGGCAACTAGCAAGAGAGTACTTGAGTCAGAACTTCAGGGCTCGATAAAGCACAAAACATATTCTGAGATATGTAGGTCTAGCTCAGGATGACATGAATTTTTCTACTCTCTTGGCTTTCTCAAAGAACGTAGTTCCCTTCTGAAAATCTGATTGGATATGTCCAACTAGGCAAGAAAGCGAAGAAAAGAAGCATAAATTCTACTAGTTCGTTTGTAACGCTTCTTATTTCATTGGATACATCTCATCTTCTATTTCCATCTTTGTAATTTCAGCAACAGGTATTCACCGTACTGTCATGCGAACAATTAATATACCATCTTTGATCATGGAAAATGCAATTTTTGTTATACTCATCTCTTTTGGAGATATGGCATCATTTGACTTGAATAACTTCATTTGCCTTCCGCGGGTTCTGTCTTTTAACTGTACGCTCAGTTGATAAGTTAAATCTGCTCTAACTGACTTCTATGGGATCTTAAGAACGATGAAAAATCATAAGTTTTTCCACGAAGTAGCCTAATGTTAAGCTTGGAACCTGTACAATAATAGCTTTTGAAATATATGTACGGGTTATCTATAAGAAAGCATGAAACATCTACCACTTAAAAGAATTGGGAATAAAATCAAAAAGATATCAGGGCCAAATGAAACATATTGTAGTAAGACAAGCTACAATAGTAACATATGAAAAAATATGAGACACTTAATGCAGAGGAATTAAGTAGAATTGTATGCTAAAAAATATAGTGGCAATTTTATGTGTAATACAAATAGATATGTTATAGGTATATCTACAAACCATGAATTAATATTTAAATTTTTATAAAATTAATTATATCTCTATATTTAATATTCATATAAACTTTTCAATTTCGTACTTTCTTATCATGTTATGTAATTAAGTTTCTCATTTTTTCTTCTCGTCTATATGTTTATTAAATTAAGATAATTTCGAATCTAGAGTCTTATATCAATTTTAAAATAAGAAAAGCAATGTTAATTTATTAATATTTTGTACTTTCCAATGTTACTAATATCATTTTTCTCACTTCTATCATATGAAAATATTAGTGATTGAGATCTTTTTTGGAGATCGGCGGCATGACACGAACCCTTTGCTAGTAAATCAAACTAAAACTCTTGTTTCACATGGATATATGTCAAGCTATCAATTTTTACATTTTTTTTATCTTGATTTCTTCGTACTAGTTTATAATCTCATTAAGACTAATATATATATATATTATATTTTTTGATAGAGTTATTTTCTTGATCAATCCATATATATATATATATATATATATTAGTAATAGTTTATAAGTTTTTTATTAATCTATATATATTTTAAATTTTTATATTCTAATTATTTTATTTACCTATATAGAAAAATTTTATTTCAAGTCGCCACCAATTTACGTAGTTTTTATCATTCGAACTTCTTTTTTATGAAATGCAAGGTTACTCAAGCATGTCTACAATTCTCGCTTGAGTTGGTCATGGTCAAGATGTTTTAATTGATTTTGAAGATCACTTAAAATTAAAGGTGTTCTCAATGATTTTTTAAGCTAATTCAAATGAGAATTTCTTCCAATTAAACTTTTATTTATTTCTGCATTCGTGTCCTTTTTTATATTCATTACATATACTTTTAAGATGGATTTGGATCTTTCCTCCCGTATTCATGTATGCTTTTCGAGATAAATTAATATTATAATTTTCATTTAAATTTATACTTAATAAAAATTACAATAATGATAATATTTTATATTTATAGGTTTGTTGTACTTTTATAATATGGTGCATCTTTTCAACACTATAATGAATCCTATAAATTTTTTGCTTTTTATTTCTAAATAAAAGAATCCTCATAATATTCTAGCGCATCCTAGCCTAATATTGTGTGTCAAAAAGATATGGGGATCAAATGAAATATATTGCAGTAAAGACAAGTTATAATAATAACATATAAAAAAGTATGAGATAATAGATATGATATAATTATATCTATAAAGCATGAATTAATATTTTAATCTTCACAAAATTAATTATATCTTTTACATATAATTTTCTCCTTTCTATGTAGATATTATTTAATCACTATATTTAATATTTCATACAAACTTTTACTTTTTTATACTTTTCTTATCATATCATCTAATTAAACTTCTCATTTTTTTCCTACGTCTATATGTTTATTAAACTAAGACAATTATCAATTTAAAGTGTTATATCAATTTTGATAATAAGTCACACGATAATAATTTGTTAATATTTTATACTTTTCAATATTACTTATATCATTTCTCGTCCTTCTATCATATGAAAATATTGTTGACAGAGAACTTTTATAGGGATTCGCGACATCATGCGGGCCCCTTTTGGAGTACGTTGTTATAAATGATGGTCCACGATGCTTTAGACAACTTAGGTTTGACTTAAAGCTCAAGAAATGAGAATCTAGAGAAATGTTCCTGTCAATACTTACTGCAGCCTACACTTGATTAGTGAAGACTCCCAAGTACTTGATCCGAAATTCTCAAGAGTCTGTAGAGGGAGAGAGAGGTGGCTGGGGAGAGGGAAAGGGGAGAATAAATTAGGAGATCGTATTAATTTCGATCCTTCACTTCAAACAGGAGATATAAGTAAAAATATGTAGGAATTCAAAGAGTGAATCAATCACACGATGCCAAATTGACTAAAAAGCCTACGTGGCCGGTTCACATTGCGTGAACAATGGTACCTCATCACACAAGTTCGGGTAGTCTGTTTTAATTATCTATATATAGATTGTTTAACGTAAATATATGAAAACCACAATGCACATAAATGATAATTCAGTATGTACATGAGATATACGGTTGGGAGATCATTTCATTCTTTAAAGAGAAAAAGGCTGAAAGAAAAGAGTTTATTGCTTTTTTTTAATTTTATTTTTCAATGAATATCTGTAAAGACAACGAAAGTATTCTTATTCCTCTTCTGAAAATATCCAAATTTTGATGCATAATACTTGAGAGAGAGTTTGGACTGTATAGGAGTACATCTATTATAATATGGAAAAGCCAGCAAGCGCTTATGAAAGGCTGCAATTTTAAAACTCTTTCAGCTCGTGGTTAATCATTCTTTGGACTATGTCGAATAGGGAGAATTGTGTATTTATCTTTTCAAATTTTCAGTTAAACCACTAATTAACGTCTTAAAATTTTAATTGAATATGGGCCAAAATTCATATGAGCCCAATAGAATTTTAATATGGTATTAGAACTACAATTCTACATGTTTGTGCATGCTCGCACCACACCAAGCCTAGTATTTCAAAAGTAACTAAAAGAGCGCCTCATGTTAGTTGCTTGAGCACAAAAAAAGCCCGTCTTGAAGCCAGTTATTGAGAGCGAGTGTTAAGGGGCACATGACAACATATAGGCAAGTGAAAAAGAAAAAGCCACGGGCTGCATGTAAGAGTATATGTTGAGGAGTTAGAAAAAAAAATCCCACGTTGGAAAATCAATTAGCAAACTAAGGGTTTATGTGTGGTTTAGATTTCATCATTTAACAGCTCGAACTTTTGGATTGAAAATGGGCGTGATCATATATAGGCCTAATGGGTTTTTTGCATGGTATTAGAGCAAGTAATACTTTTGCACGCTCGTATGGGCTCACACCACACCAAGTTTAATATCTCTTTGTGTGGGCAACCAGAAGTGCGACCATAGTCAGTTCTTGAGGACGGGTTCTTCAGATCCATGTGGCACATGTGGGTAAAACGGCAAAAGCACATGTTGCCATGTGAGGATGGTGTTAAGAGTTAATTCCACACGGAAAAATCAAATAGAAAAGTATGGCTTTATAAGCGATTGGGTTTCACTGCCTATCAGCTCGAGTTTTTGAGTTAGAGATTGGTTCAATCGCTTATAAGTCCAATAAAATTTTACAAACGTATCATATGCAATGAACTCTGATCATGCGTCCTTATTATCTGTACATAATGATATATAATTTTGAACCTTTTGAAAAATTTAAAAATCTTCTCAATTATTTAAAAACTCATCGAAATACGATATGCTTTTTCTAATTCAATACATTGAAAATCTTATAAATAGTAGAATTTTTTCGATGTCCACTATGATATCTAAAAACCCAATGGACCCATGACTAATCGAGCTGGGTTAGCCCATTAAAGAATATATTCTCCTAACATGCATTTTTTTTCCATTCATAAGACTCTAATTCGGAACCTTACTTAAGGGAAATAAGCGTCGAACCGTTTGAACTAATTCATATTGGTATGAATAGTGGAATTGAAAATTCAATTTACATATATCTTTTATTTGCTTCAGCTTTTTATAGACCACTACTCTTGCATGATGTCTTTTCATGATATATCTACTATATTCCGATTAAAGGTATTTGGTTGTACAAGGGAATCGATTTCCCCATATTGGGGAATCACTCATTCCCTGAGGTCCCCCTGGGAATAAGGAAGGGGGAATCAAAATTAATTTACTCTATTTTTTCTAATTTAATTTTGGGCTGAAAGTTCGATTAGAAAATGAAAAGAAATTTTGTAAATGGTCCATGCACAACAATCGATAGAAAGACTATTGGTTCTCAAGATCAACAAATATGGTCAACATATTAATTGGTGGGGGTATCTCGTCGATCAGCAATTGCACAAACACACTCAACAATTTCAAGATACGTTATATAAATAATTATTAATTATTCACTTGAAATACTACGAATAATTACATATATTGAAATTTGATTTCGATTCCGTAGGCAAATGAACCAAATAGAAACATATGGAATTGCATATTGATTCCTTATTAAACATGACATAAATGAAAACTTATAATTCCATTTTCGATTCTATCCCATCCCACCTCAATCCATTTCTATTTGCATACTCTGAACCAAAGGGGACCTACATATGTTGTTCGTATTCTTAAAAAATTACAGCAGATATTTATTTCTATTTTTTTATTATTAATTATTTATATTTTCTGATAATGTAAAGTTATACAATTACTACTGATTATGAGGAGAGTGAGGAATACTAGACTCCGTTTGATTCCGGAGTTAAACTAGGAGAAAACCCGTTTAATTTTTTAAAAATCAAAACATATGATCACAACTCTTCTGAAGAATAAAAATTTTCCAAACCAACAATAAAATGGGAGCAAAGCAACTATTTAAATGTTAATAATTAGCATTGTCAACTCATAGCAGTTAAGGCGATCGCAATAGCATAGAAAAATATTCAAATTCTAATTCTATGGAACGGCCCTATGAATAAATTTGGTAGTAGTAAAGGGAAAACCTGATGAATCCTCGTGAAACAACCAAACTGATATAGGGTATTGTGTTGGTGCTGCATAAATATGCACATAGTACATAACTATAGATATATATATATATATATATATATATATATATATATATATCATTCTCGGAAAGGTCATAAAAATTATTTCATTAATAAATAAATAAGCAAATTTCATATCTATTCATTAAATATTCAACTACCTTTGTATTTAGATATTCTACTCTTTACGTGCAAACGTTATACTTTCTTATATATTGAAACGACATATTTATATATATAAATAAATTGACTCTACATTTATACTTATATATTTTCTACTTCTTACATGCGATGATATAGATGTCATGCTGTACTTTGAAATGCAGAACTGTCGAAAGTGTTGTACCCTTTCATGTGTATCTTCTTTCAAAATGCTTTCAATATCCGCTGTATATTGAATTTCCTATTGAACTTCCATGTCAAGTCCATCCAACAATAAGGCCCAGTCCTGACATGGTCAAGTTCGGTCCAATTAGTCAATATCTGAAATAGTTAATATATTTTTATATTTTTAATTGTAAGGGCGAAGGACGCGTGACATCAAGGAGAGGTTCTCCTTATATAGCTAAGCACACTGTTTCGAGAGGGCAATCATAAAAGAAATATCAGATTGCTGATATGGAAGTCGTACATATTTCTTTAATAAAAATATTAGTATTTCCTTGTATATAAACAATGATGTGGCAAAGCGGCGAAGCTCTATTTTATATTTTTTATGATGTGATAGTGTGAAAATTTCATTTGGGACTTTATTATTACATATATATATGTATAGATTCTACTCCAACTCCATTACCCTCCAGTCCAGTCCAGTCTATTCTTCTCTCAATTCAACAATATAATCATTATTTTTTTTATATAAGTCATGGAGCATGGGATAGTTCCATAAAAAAAATATTGCAATTAATAATAAAAAAAAGTATGAATTTATGTACATATGTCATTACAAAAAATGTGATCTTCAAATTCAAATAAACCATAACTGGGTGATATTGAGCAGAAGCTGTTGGTACTTCGAAATTCTCAATAGCATATACAGATCCTTTATCTAATTGGCTTTTAAGTTTATCCACTTGATATTTTCGCACAGTTGCATGAATTGAGTTATTCTATCAAAACCAAAAATTAAAAATACAATTTACTTTTCCTCATTCATTATAAATATAACAATTAATAAGAAACTTCACTTCTTCGTCTAGAAGAATCATATCCATGCTAATTAAATCGTTACTATTTGCGTTCATATCTTCCCATAATTTTATCACTCTGACTTTTATTTTCCATGAATCTTTCTTGGGTGCTAGCTCTTTCAATAAATTATAAGACATCCTGAAAAATAAAAAATAAAAATAAAAAAAAAAATAAAAATTAAATATAAAAGTTTCAAATTAAAATAAAAAAGGTTTAAGGATGTTTTTTCATTGTTGATAACAAAATTTAAATCTCATCATATACTGTACTACACGAAGTTGATGGAACAATTCTAGCTTCTAAGTAAGATTACAATCACAAACTCAATGGCATATATCAAGTAAAAACAACTTGCTTAATAACATTCCCAGGCAGGGGAAACACTATAAACCGAGCCCAACATATAATATCAAAAGAGAGTTGATTGATGATGGAAGGGTAAGGGTGGGGGACTACCAGATGTGACAATGCGGAGATAATTTGTTCAGAAAGCCTATGTAAATTCAAATCTACTGCTGAAAACTCCATGTAAAAATCAAAATTTACACCAACTCAACAATCCTCTGCCCACTGAAGACCCTACCAGAGCAAGACATATCCTTTCATGTTTCAGCGTCTTAATTTGACTTCATTTCAATCAAATAAACCATGAAGCTATACCCAGTTGCTAATAATAAAAGGATAGTTAGCATACGGTGCCTCATCGAATCATGTGATTAAAAAAAAAACAAAACCCTCTATGTGTAAAAATCAAAATTTACACTAATTTTTTTTAAATAAAAAAAGATTTAATGATGCCTTTTCATTGTTGCTAACAAAATTTAAATCTCATCATATGCTGTACTACCCTAAGGTGATGGAACAATTCTAGCTTGCAAGTAAGATTACAACCACAAACTCAATAGCATATATCACAGAATTTTGGAGCTCAACATGGAACAATAATATTTCTAAAAGAATTCAACCCAAAATATGATTCTCGTACATAAGAGATTGTATAGTTGCAAGTTGAAAATGCGTACCTATGATTTTCTTGTAGGTTTTGCATCAGGGGGAGCGCTTGATCTTAAACGAAGACACTACTTTGGCCGCACTATTGCAAGAATGATAAAACAACTTTATATATATCTTCAAAAGTTTTTATTTGTAGCGCTCTATCCCCGTCACTATATATAAGAAATTAACTCCTTATTTTGTTAACTAATCTTTATATTTTAATACGATATTTTCTCCATCCTTTTACTTTCAATTATGTACATGATAGAGTTTTCCATCTTTAGAATAATACGTTACGCTAACTAATTCCGGCATATATTATATTATTTAAGTATAATTGTTAAAATAATACACACACACACACACACCCCGCAGCACCAGCACGAGCGCTTCTTTCATTGTGTGGGGTTGGGCATTTACAATATGTACAGGAGGGTCACGGCTGGGTAGCAAGGCCGATTCCGCAAGATTCTATAAAAAAAAATGTAATTTGATTTTCTTTAAAATTTCGTAAGATTCTAATTTTCAAAAGATATTTTGGATAAATAATTTCAGAATATTTCGTTGATAATTTTATAACTTAAAATAATTAATTTCGGAAGATTTTGTTTAATTTCGGAAGATTTTTTTAAATTTCGGAAGATTTTGTTAATAATTTTATTACATAAAATAATTAAATTAAAAAATATAAATAAAATAAAATAAATCGAGAAAATTTTATTCAGAAACAACTCTGTTTGGTTTCGCAATCAAATTTTAAGATTTTAACTCTAACTTTAACTCTACTCACTATACAATAAAAATCAACTCTTCAAAGTCAAAAAGGTGGGCACCATACATAAATTCACATACAACTCTATTATACTCAATTCAATTTTTAATACTAAATTCTTTCAACTATTCATTATTTTTTCACTTTTTCTCATAATTCAACAACACAATCATTATAACCCAATTAAAATCAAAACTCAACTCAACTCAACTCTAAAATCAAATACACTAGTGTTCTGAGGCCATATGACCTCACATATATATATATATATATATATATATATATATCTCTTATTTAATAATAAATTACCTTATATACTTTTTCCTAATCATTATTACAATTAATTTTTTAATAATAAATTTCTTCATTTATTTTTTTTCGATCTCTATCTGTAGGTAAGCGGTTCCAAAATTTTAGAATCAAACCTTACCATTCTAGGACTTGGAACCGGACCCTATATGATACCAAACCTTTCGGATATTTTAGAGGAACCTATATTTTATTTTTTCATTATGTACAATAATTAAAATAAATAAAATCGAAAAAGATCTTACTCACATTGTCCAAAATAATAACATAATAAAACTGAACGTTGACAATAAAACTGGTCTCAACGAGTGGGGGAAGACCAAAGATTAGAGATTCGTGATTTAGACATTGGAATTGAATTTTTCTTTTTCTTTTTTATTCAATCTTTATTATATTTATCGAATATGAGTAAAATATAAAACAAAAAAGAAACACAGTCCAAGTACAGGGTCCTTAAATTATTATCCGAATTCTACCCTATTATTAGTTAGATCCACCTGGACCTCTACTCTAATGGGCATATTCTTACCGATTCTAGGTATATCCGGTACTCGTCAACACCCCAAATAAGCAGGACAGATTTTGACTTGTTACCCCGATGTCACGCAACAGATTTTGCTTTAGTAGTCTCGCAACTGACTCGGCAATTGTTCGTTCTTCCCTACAAACTTATTCTTTAAGAAACATCTTTCATTTCTCAATGCACTAATGGTCATACATGATTTTACGAATGTTATGCACCTCTATAACATATGACTATGAACACGACAGAATTTCTTTAAAATGGTGGGACGTAGCTGCAAGCATACAGGAGCTAGTTATGGCGACCTAATTTCATGGGTATGACGGGCTGGAGCCCAACTGACAAGAGATGAGCACACCGAGTTCTGCCCAGGGAAGATTAGAGGGAGACCAGAGAGAGAGGCATCCCCAAAAAGAGCTGTGTACATTCCAGACTTCGATCAGTCGAGTGTGAAACTAATCGCTGAGAAAGCTTTTGCATAGTTTCAACCCTGTCTTTACTAGGCCAAAGTATATGCACAGCACTGGAGTTGTAATCAAAACAAATTTAAGGAGATTCCAACAAAAAGGAAAGCACCCGTCGAACATTAACAACTCCAATTCCAGTTCCAATAGATCTTCCTCAGAAAATAACACCAACACAAGAAGAAAGGTCAGAGGTTCTATATAAAACAGGCAACAGAATGTTCGCAGTTCTTTGCTAGGGCATGCATTAAGATCCTACAATAGCAAACCCGCATTTCTAGAGGGATGGTCTTTACCATGAACCTTCAGCACCGACTGTCGGGTTCTCGAAAGCTGAATATCCCCAGTGAGTCCTCAAGGAGTAGGGCTTATATGTAGTCACACCTTCTTCAGTAATTTTTGCCATCTGCGGTTAAAGATTTATGCATATTATGTGCTTCAGTCACAAATTGTCCACCTTCACACATGCAATGTGAAAAAACAATACAATCGAATTATGTGCCAGAAGAGATGGAGCCCACCTGAAGCTTGTTGACTGCAGATCTGTCACGATAGAGCAGCACTTTCATGCATTTCTCCAGTAACTTGACACCATCTTCGAAGCTCATGTTTTCATGCCACTCCTCACGAAAAATAGGCCGTGCGAGGTGGTTGCCAAACCCAGTGGCTACATGATTGTCCTCAAAATGAACACCAATCATGCTAACCTATGTAAAATGTGAGACAGATAGATGAGGTTACATACAAGTAGCAAGTGAATTGATCATTTGACTTGGCTTAAGTCTGATGCACACCCAAACTCAAATACTTTTCGATCTTAAGTAGACAGCAAGCCAAGCTTTTCAATTGACTGAGCCGACAGGAGAGTAATACTCAGGTTGAGATGCTCACGAGCCTAATAGAGCTTCTTTGTTTGGATCAAGGGAAATGGAAGGAAAGGAAATGCAGGGGAAGCGGTGTTCATTATGAAGAATCCCATAGAAAATTCGCCCTTCCTTCCCCTCCCTTTCTCTCATTTTGCGATCCAAACGGAGGTAAGATAATTAAATCCCATATATACCCATTTCCAAGGTTATTTTAGTCCCAAGCTTAACTCAGGCCCAAGCTGCAGCAAATCTATCATGAGCTTTTATAAAGTATAAGTTACGAATCTTTTCATTGTTTCTGATGGAAAAACCAAGTCATGGCAAATCAAGCACTAGCTTACCAAAAATCAATTCAAGCCATGGCTCGAGCTTAGAGAAAAATAATATTCAACCAAGCTCGAAGTTTCAATTTGAGTTTTGTAACTGGAGTCAAGCTGCAGCCTGATACTAAGGTTGACCCGCCTCTAGGGTATAGATTTGTGTTGCATTCCTGTTCGGGGTGGCTTAGGAGTATGTCAAGCCTACTTACCATGCCAAGGTATTTTTGTCCATTTTTCACTCCACCAAGGACCAGTGAGTTCCATAAGGGGTTGAACTTATTGCGCCTGTTATACATCACCCTTGTCAGATAGTTAAACACCTCTTTAGGCCCCAAGGAGTTCCCATCATCCCACATGTTGTCATAAAGGCTGCATTTAACCAGCAAACCAAAACAAACCAAGTTAGATGGAAGTATAAGCAGCTTCTAGCTAAAAATTAAATAGGGGAGCATTGAAAACACATCGTAATCCAATTGCATTCAAGGTTATATATGCTTCATTTAATAGCAGGGACAAGAACCAACACAGGATAAATTATTTGACCTATCACAAGATTTCAATGGCCTGTACCAGATGAATCCTTTTGACTTATGGAAGAAGATGTAGAGGAATAAGAAATCCTGTTAGCAACGATAAGTAAACAATGATGAGCTCTTGCCCAAGCATTCCAGCTGAGCCCCGTTACTGGGGCTGAATAGACTAGCATAAGGGCTTGCCAGAGTAATATAGGCTGGGCGCCATTTTTCCTTTCTTGGGAATCATGCCTTCTTTTCTTAATTCAAATAAACAAATAAATAATTTTTAATGTTTAATAGTTAACTGCATGATTAGTATGGTCATTTGGATCTACCCGCAACAGTATAGCTTGGTGGCCTGACTGCTCTCTAGACACCAAACCAGGTCATTACCTGTCCCCTGGTCTCAAATCATCTCTTATTCAACTCGCAAATCCTATCCTATCTCGGCCAATAAATGTAGCCATGAGTTACTTACATGAGTTCATCTAGATAACGTAGAATTTCCTGAAAGTCGCTTAGTTCTCCACTTGCACCCAGAAGAGAATGTTTTCCTATGGGCTTGATCCGTTCCACACTCTTGTACCGCAAGGTGGATCCATATGAACCTGTCAGTGAAGAAAACATTCTCGTGACTCAGAGGAGGAGGAGACAAGCAATGAACACGAAATCTTCAGAGGTTGCGTTGAGTGATGGAAACCGGAGGCTTGGTGAAACAAACTACAGAAAAGATAGCAGAATGAAGTAAAGTTCCAAATGAAAAAGTGCAAGCTGTTCATACAGTAACACAAATGTACCGCTTGAGAAGCTACGACACCAAATCGGCCTCAAGCCTTTCTCCGGTAAATGGCTAAGAAAGATGTTTTAATCCGTAGAGCTATAACTTTAGACAAGAGGCATTCTCCAGGTCTCTTTTGCAAGTTCTAAGGTTTGAATTAGCAGGTCGACTAGTGCAGTTCTATGGAAGCATAGGTTGCTCGATCATGGAACCGTACCAGGGGGCAACTACTGGCACCAACTAGGCAACATCATAACCGCGGCTCTTCCGCTATCTTAGTTACGTACTAAGCTATTTTAATTTTTAAACTCTTGCTGTTTTAATCCGATGTTGAAACTCGTTCACAGTTTAAAGAAGTTTCGTTTTGTTACTCATTGTCACCCGAATTCCTAGCGCTCGGAAATTCCGGTACACAATTACTAAATCACGAGTACGATTTCAAACACGATCACAAAACAAAGGAAAAGCGAGAACAGACTATCGAATCTCCGGCGTCGTTCCCGATAGGGAAAGGGCTATGCAAGACGAGAAACTAACCTCCCATATCAGCGACCATCAAAATCCCATCTTTGTACTTGATTGCCAACACCGAGGTCCCGGTAACGTACGGATACCTAGACAGCAACACAAAGGGGTGTGTTAGTTTGCGGCCGCCAGCCCAATTCGATAAAAACTAAACCCTAAAAGCTATACGGACGGGGCAATATCGGGGGGAGCTGGAGTGAGGAAGTAAATACAAAAATGCAGGATCATAGAGATTCCGTACAGGGTTCTCTCTGAATCATCTTCGGAGCTCGGTAGCTTGCCATCGCGCTGCTCTTGATGATCCATCTGTTTGAAATTACAAGGCAATAGTCTGAGCGATCGGACGAGCTGACAGAAGGAGACGAGTCCGGGGAAGAAGAAGAAGAAGAAGAAGAAAACAGTGACTGACTTTGCCTGCTGAACAAGCCAGACTGAATCGTGGGCCGAGATTGACGGGCCCCACTTGGGCTTTGACTGCTGGCCCGATCCTGGCCCGTATATTTACAAATTGGAACTGAACTGGGCCGGTCCATCAGATTGTCGGATAGTGGAACCTTGCCTTTTTGATTTATCTACATCTACATCCAATCTATATCTAATCTATATTACAAAAAGGGAAAAGGTGGAAAATGGGGTAAAATATTCTCCTTCCAATCCATCCACACACACACACACACATATATATATATATATATATATATATAAAGTAAAATTGACTGCACTTTGCATTGAATAAGGTTATAGTTAGTGGGGTTAAAATGATAAGTTCATATCCTACCGAAAAAATGATAAATTTATAATTATGTAACAATAAAATATTTTATTGAATATTATTATATAACATATATTGAAAATCAATTAATTGATCATATATAGGACTAAATTTAAATATATGAGAAATTGAGTATAAAAATGTAAAAATAAAATTTTAAGAGAAATTTTAAAAAAAACTAAATAAGTTAATTAGGCCAAGTTCATCAAAGATTATTATTCCAAGATTATTGTGTGTAATTTTAAATAATTTTTTGATATTTTTATGATTCTTAAGAAGCAAATTATTTTTGAAATATATATAATTATTACATAATTAAAATAAATGCATGAAAAGATGAAACCACATATAATAGAAAGAAAGGACACCAAAAAAGATTATCTTTTTTATATAAAAATTTCCCAAAAAATAATAACAAATCATTTAATTCTACAAACTTATGGTCATATAATTAAAATTCACTCCTACACTAATAAATGATCTCTCATTAGTTAATGAAATTCTAAAAAGTTTAAGGAAGATGGTTTAATCAAGTGAATTTCATTTATTTAATAGGATGTTAACCTCATTTCTATTATAAATTAAAATTGTTATTATTATTTATGAACTTATGATCATATAAAAAATTAAATAAGGATGTCACTAAATTTGCATATTTTAAAAATGGATCATGAAGGAAATATATATGAACTTATCATAAGGATGTCATCTACAACAAAAATCTCTCAAATATACTTGCTATTAAATAAATATATAATGTAATGCTTACAAATTAGGATTGTTTGTTGCAAAATATATATTGAATCATGCAAAACTAGTCTAATATTTAGTTATTGTATGAAATTTGAAATTAATTATTAAAAATATTGTATTGTGTTAAGAAGCCAATATATTTTCCAAAATTCAGTATATTTGTTACAAAAATGATATATAAATGTTCAAGCTCATATATAAAAATATAATTTAAAAAGTTATGATTTTATAAATGAAAATTATTATGATATAGCATCATGAACTTAAACTCATAGACAAAATAAAAAATAAATTTTAAAAATAAGAATCTCATAAATATTATTTTAAAAAACAAGTGGAATGAAGTTTTATTCTATTTATTAAACTTGATATATGTCAATCTATATTGATAATTAACAAAAATATAATGATGCAATAAATTGAAATAAGTAGTTTCAAAATATTATTACGATAATTTTTTGCTATGTGGCAAAAATAATTAACTTACTATAATTTTTAACAACAAAATGTTAAGATAAATATTTGAAATTATAATTAATAATTGAAAACTTTTATTATTTTTAATTAGACAATTTGTGTTTCAAAATATAAATAATTTCAATAAGAAATGGTATAGGAATATATATAGTACTACTTGTGTTATATTTCAGATTTGTTGATTATATATATTCTTCACTGTTTGAGATGAACCTTATTGGACACGTAGTTAGTTTACTGATATTATTTCTGAGAATTTCAGTGTGAAAGTAACGAGAAAATGACTTCATTTTTAATGGCTATAACTGCAGGCCCGTCAAAGTCATAATCGGCTTTGTATCGGACGAATAGAAACTAGCACATACAAATAGATTATCGTGGGGCTTTTTGTCCTCAATTCAGCAGTTGAATCCGTGCCACAAGGTCTGTTCTCCTGCTCTCTATCAATCCGATTGACATTTTGTTTCATTGAGTCTATGTTCATCTCTTGGTGCAATCTATAATGTTAGGTTTTGTTCACTCAAACTCCAAATTTGGTTAGGGTTTAGGATATCTATTGGCATTACGCATTAACCTGTTGTTTACTCACTCATTTCTTGTGTTCTTTTGCAATTTTTTGTGCTTTCATAGAGCTGTTGTAGAAGCATCTTCATGTTTCTTCTTCTTCCTCTTCCCTTTATTCTGTCCCTGCTTCTAATGTTTCTTAATTATTATCGAACTGATTCCGGCTTTCGGCTGGGTATATTTGCATAGTTCATCCCAAGAAGAGTACCCATGTCCTGCAATTTAAGATTGTCTAATTTCTTCAATAATTATTCGAGTATGCTTATAAAGTCCCACTGGGAAGCGGGGCTTCGTTTCTAGTTACAGTAAACAACTATTAAAGGTTCATGTAAATGTACGGGTTCCACATGTCCATCTTTATTTTATCCTTTAACTTAAACAAATTTAAAAAAGGGCACTAAAGAGGAAAGTGAAGAGATAAAGACGAAGGTGAAGAGATTGTTAGGCGGCATGATACCTTTTTATTGGCTTACTTACTTGAAAAAAAGTGCGATCTTTGCATTTCCTAAATATAATACATCTTTTCATTAAAAATATATACCTTTTTATTGGCTTATTTACTTGAAAAAACGCAATTTTTACATTTCTTAAATATAATATATCTTTTCAGCAAAATATATATATACATATATATATATAATACAACTTTTGAAAAATAATATAAAAATGGACGAGTTTTGCATTTTTTTTCTAAATATAACACGAGCTTTAGAAAGTAGTATATAAAAAGCACGACATTTGAATTTTTATTAAATACAGCACGACCTTTAGGTTTAGTTACGCATTTATCATAATATAAATTATTCAGTCAAATTATAATGATAACAGCTAACATAGAGCTAACGGTGTCAAGTGACAGAACACGATTGGATGAGAGACCCTACATAATTGGACAATAATAGCTAACATGGAGCTAATTATGTTGTGCCACAACTGTTATCTTAACATTTGACGGAATAGTTGACGTCGTACTAGAATCACAACTCAACCTGAAAGTCGTGCACTCCTATGCTATTTTTTAAAGGTCGTGATATATTTGAGAAAAAGTGTAAAAATTGTGCATTTATATGCTAGGTAAAAGTCATGCTATATTTAAAAGAAAAATGCGAATGTCATGCCTTTGTGTGCTATTTTCAAAAGGTCATACTATATTAAAAAAAAGTAGAAAAATCGTATTTTTTTAAATGTAATTAACCCCTTTTTATTTACCTTATAATGCTATGCTCGAGTCCATTCGTTCACGTTATTGTCCCCTTTTTCTTTTTAATTTACTTTTTATTTTTATTTAATTTTTAACAATTAAAAAATTAAGATGGTAAAATACTTTAGTTGGGGCTGTTCGATTTAGCCAATTTTACAAGAAATTCTCAAACTAGTGCCCAATTTTTTTGGGCAGGTAACTATTGTCCAATTTTCGGTGTGTATCCATCCCAGTATCCAAAAGTTTATTGGGCTCTCACTAATCCAATTCAAACCGGGTCAACACTATTGTCCAATTTTATTTGCCTCATCTTTTCATATGATATCTGTTAGAGAATGAAACATTTATTTCGCGATACAGATGTGAATTTAGGCATTTAGATAATTGAAAGATATATATGATTTACTTTACTAACATATTCGAGTTCCTATGTTTTCTTTCTAATGAATAGATGGATGCTCATATAATTTTCTATTTCCATATTTACAATGTGCAATTTTTATTTTCAATTTGATGTTGTTGACGATTATTTTCATTCACTCCGTCTTCTCAATATCTTTTCATATCTAAAAAAGAAAAAAAGAAGAATCTCAAATAGTAGGGGCAAAATGATGAATTAACTCAAGAACGTATAATGTTTCAATACACTCTTTTATATTCTCTTGATATAGTGATAGTGTATGATATATGTGACAAATGGAATGTTTCATATATATATATATATATATCAAATATAAAAATGGTATCATATCAAAAAGATTATATATATTTCATGATATGTAATAACATTTTTTTACGTAGTAGCTAATTTAATAAACTTAAAATGTTATAATATTCGCAATAATAATATATCATCCCGCGGGGTCGCGCGGGTGTTCTCACTGGTTTTATAACAATTAAAGTAGGTCCCGTTCATGCACATTATGAAGCCACATGTCACCTCTTTATTTTCTTTATTTTTCTTATTCATTGTTCTATTCGTTGTGGTTTTTAAAAAAACTTAAATTAACTACGCGAATTAAACCTATTAAAATTTTCCAAAACTTCCAATTTATTAATAAATACACCTAACGTTGTAACAATTTCGATTTCTTATTAAAATAACAAGACAAATTCTCTCATGCATTCAAATGTATGGTGTTATGATCTTAAATAACTTGATTTTTTTAAAAATGATATGAAGTGTAATATAGTACAACAAAATTATATATAAATATAGACATAACTAATTAATTATAATTATAAGCATTGTTATCAGAACCGGACCGGACCGGCCGGTTCGACCGGTCGGACCGAAAACCGACACTATGTCCGGTCCGGTTCGCTTGAAAACCGAAATTGCAGCTTTGAACAGCCGGACCCATAAACCCATGAACCCGTACCCCTTCCGGTTTATCATTCGGTCCGGTTCTGATAACACTGATTATAAGCATACCAAAATTTATTAATTTATTTGTTTGATTATTTATTTAAGATTATAAGGGGAATATGATGCGAACCTCGACGAATCTGCCGCGAGACCTAACAACAATAGAATGAGATCAAACCTGGGATTGTCCAATGAAGGTTTCAAGGATAGGGAATATTGACTCGATAACTATAAAGAGCCACAAACCAATATTATAAACGGAATATTGACCCGCTAGCTATAAAGAGCTAGAAACCAATATTATAAATGTCGGGCATCACAAGTTATCACACTTGCAATATCTGCAAAGTTGCTGAGCAACAGCTCGGAGAAAATCTCTCTCACAAAATTGAATGAAAACTTATATGTCTTTTCTAGGGAGGCCACATGTCTATTTATAGAGAGATACTAGTTGATAACCTAAATGAGCTAATGGGCTTGACTAAAATAAATCCTAAGTGTAATGAATCCAAAATGAAATAGGCCAAAGTAATTGAAAAGCAACTGAATTCAGCCCTTTGAACTGGGATCATCTTCTAAATATATTTCTAGGATATGAACGGTCGTAGCTTCTTGTTCCACATGCAGCCCGCCTAAGAGCTCGACTTCTCCTCCATGGACATGCAAGAACAGCCTTTGCATGGCTTGTTGGATTCGCTTGGCTCGTGCTCTTGTACTTGCTCTAGCTGGCACATGCTTATCCCAAAGCTCGCCTTCATGCCTGACCCTGTCATCCTGGGATTCTTCCTCAAGCTCGTGCAAAGGGTTCTCTAGCTGGATTATATCATTCCCCCTCTCTTCAAAAAGATTCGTACTCGAATCTATGACAACTGACTTGATTGGTGACTTTTCTGGGGGCATTTGCTCGAGAAAGACGTTCTTGAATTCCTCACTTTTCTCGCCAATGGGCCGCTTGATTTGAAGTTGCTCTTCCTCCATTTGGTTAGGTGGAAGTGGCAATAGCGTTGCGCTCCGACCATCGCTGTCCAGGAATTGAGAAGCAATATGAACATTCTCTTTGCCGTTGGGTTGAAACTTGTTTGTGAGTTTCTCTTTTATTAGCTTCAAGGCTATTTTCTCTTCCTTTTTCGTTGAAGAACCCCATTTCAATTTGTAAGAGGATGAACCAAAAGTTTCGTCATAGCCATCTAGCAACTGTTCAATCCGCTTGTCTCGCCTTTCCAACCGATCGTAAATCAAATCAACCATCACATTCATGCGCTCAAATTGTTGCTGCATATCTCGGATAATCATGTTGTAATTAGTTCCTCTGTTATTGTGATCATTTCCACTGCTTTCTTGTGGCATTACGAAATCTGCAAGTGAAACTTTAAAAGATAGAGATGGACCTCACAACCACTCGCTCACATGTTTGCACTCAAATTAATGTCACTCAACACTCGTGTTTCACTTAATTTTAGACTTTTACCCTCAGTTATACTCACCACTCTTACCTTTTTTTTCTCTTTAGATTTTCTCCTCAAAGTTCATAAGAAACTAAGCAATTCAATTACAAGAGTAAGATCAATTGATTAGCCCAAAGCACTTATAATCATTGATTTCAAAAATTGAATCAAATTTAGGATCCAAACCTAAATGAGAAAAGAAATAATATGATAGATGAAGTTAACAAAATAACTGAGATGTACAAGGAAGATTTGTGGGAATAAGGAAATAAGATATTTATGAAAAGTATCGAAATGGAAGGAATGAATGATTCTAAGAGACAAAAAAAAGAAATATGATAGGAAAATATTCAATTTAAAGAAAACAATATTAGATTTCTCAACTGCACTTTATATGACAGTGGTCCATCAAAGTAAATAAAAATATATAAAGGAAGGTAATTTAGGGATAGTGGCAGATATGGAAGAAAATAACAGTAAATTTTTGAAAATCCCTACTTTACTTGATTAGCAGAGGTATATCTAAGAAAGCTTGTATCACCCCAAAAGTAAAGATTTCCCAAACAGTTGCCCTTTCCTTTTTTTTTCTTTCTCCTTTTTTTCTATGTATTTTTTTGGACGAATTTTCTTGTTTTTTTTTTGTTTTTTATGTTTTTCAGACCTTTTCGGAACAACAATAAGTCTTTCCACAATTTGTCGAACCCTAGGACAAGAACGAAATAGGATAGGTGAAACCTGGATTGGAGCCAAAGCTCTGATACCAAATGATGCGAACCCCACAAGACCTGTCGCAAGACCCGACAACAAAGACTGGAAATCGAACCCGGATCGCCAATAGAGATTAAGAGGGATGGAATACTGACCCGATAGTTATAGAAAACCAAGAACCAATATTATAAAGAAATAGAATATTGACCCGATGGTTATAGAAAATCAAGAACCAATATTATAAGTAGCCAAGAATTACAAGTATCCAAGCTTACAATTTCGGAAGATTGCCGAAGAACAACTTAGAGGAAAATTCTCACCGGCGTAGTTTGAAAAGTGCTCCTAATCAACTATTCAGCCTCCTTTATATAAGCCTAGGAGAATCTGAAAACTAATAAACTTGGCAACTGGAATATCTTTAGTTTCCTAAAACCGGAATTAATAGAGGAAACTAAATAAAAGCCCCCCTAGAATATTTGACAGTCTTTTTATTCATTCTTCAGTATCTCTTGGCTTTCCTTATGCGTCTACTCTAATCTTAGATGGGCTATTGACCATCTCAAGACAAGTTAATTGGGTAAGGCCCTTTAGAGACCCAATCGAATTAGTCACCTCTTGGCCCAAAAAACCAGCAAACAAGCTCTCTACAGCTTGCTGGATTTGTCTTGCCTTCGCTCGTGTGATTGGTCCACTCGGAACATGCAAGCCTCCAAGATCTTATGCATCAGCTCCCTCTTCACGAATCCAACTTCCGAGCTCGTGTGCTTCAGCCTCATCATCGTGCCCACGATCCTTATCACGAAGTCCTTCCGACCTATGCTCGTCAGTTTGACCCAGAGTTGTATCAGAATAGGAATGATAAAGGGCAGTTGAATAAGAAGATACCATAGGATTTAAATATAACAATTAAAATTGTTCCATTCTTGCACATTATGAAGCCACATGTCACCCCTTTATTTTCTTTATTTTTCTTATTCATTTTTCTATTTGTTGTGGTTTCTACAAAAATACTTAAATTAACTACACAAATTAAATGTAAATTTTTTCTAAATTTTCCAAAACTTTCAATTAATAAATACATCTAACATCGTAACAATTTCAATTTCATATTAAAATAACAAGACAAATTCTCTCATGCATTCAAATATATGGTGTTATGATCTTAAATAACTTGATTTTTTAAAATGATATGAAGTGTAATAGAGGACAACAAAATTATACATAAATATAGACATAACTAAATAATTATAATTATAAGCATGTCAAAATTTATTTATTTATTTGTTTGTTTATTTGGAAAAAAAAAGGAATGATGAAAGGCGTTTGAGTAAGAAGATACTATATAATTTATAATTGAATTTATAGTGTAAATAATTGTAAATTAAAAAAATACGCATAGGAAGAAATATTGACTTGGATATAATCTTATAATATTTTTATATGAAATCTAAAAACATATTGTAAATTGAGAATTTATGATTTTTACAAATATTATCTTAACTAGAAAATTGGATTTGTATAATTAATATATGTACTCATAATATTATTTCCAATTAATCAAAGGATGAACAAGGAAATAAACTTTAAGTTTTCTTGTAATAGGAATAAGCTATTCCAGTATCATGCTAAAATTTGAGTTGAAGTTTTAAATGAATAAATTTGGCATATAGACCAACAAATTTTTGGATGTGTCCATGCCATCAAATACATGTGCATTATACAAGCTAACCAATAATGTAACTAATAAATAATAACACATATATAAGCCAGTTTAATCTGAACAAATAGTATGAAAAATCCGTGGTCACACAAAAAATCTGTATGAAAAATATAAAATAATAATTACATTGATAACAACGATTTATTTTTCCGTTGCGAAGAGATAATAATGGACTCTGAATTAATGTTAAAAATGTAAAATTTCAAAAGTACCTAAATTCAATCAACGTGGTTGGTTAAAATGATTCAACGCTTATTTCTCTTAAACAAGCTCTCGAGTTTGAGTTTTATAAATGAAGAAAATTCATGCAGTGAAAGTTTTATTTTTTAGTGGGTCGATCCAGTTCGATTGAATTAGTATAGACCTATTGACTTTTCGGATACTAGGTTGACCCCGGAAAGTAGCTAAATCCACCGGTACCACTGTCTCCATGAATTTCCATTTTCATTCCCCCTCCAAATCTCCGTAGAAAAACCGTCTCCCTAGCCATTAAAGTGTTGTTACATTTTTCTGATCTTTTTGTCTTATTTTTCCTGGACTTCCCCCATTTCCTTTTTCTAGTACTTTCTTTACTAACTTCGTGATAAAAACTGAGACTTAAAATAATGAATGTTTCCTTACCCCAAAGGAAAAAACTTTACCGAAAAAAATAAAGAATGCATTGAGTCTAGTGGCAAAAAAGATGTACCGTCTATAAATGTAAACCATCGATCTTTCTATTTAATTTTTAAATTATTGAATATATTTGAGAAATGGGTAATATTATGAGATACACGTAATAACCCCTTATTTTTCCCATGAATAACTTTATTATTTGAATAGTCAAAATTGATGTGCAATACTGCTTTCTGTTTCTTTTAGGTAAAACTTTATTTTTCTATTTTACTCAACTAAAATTTTAAAGAACTTATCAATGTATCATTGCTGAAAAACAATAGTAAACGAACTATTAAAGAAGTTTATCACGTTTCAATGTATACCATGATATCCGAAAATCCAATAGACTCGACTAATCTAGTTCGAATCGGAGTGGTCTATTAAGGAATAAAATTCTTTCAGCGTGAATTTTTTTTCAATTCACAATACTCGAATTCGAGATTCAAAAGGACTTATTCAAACCTATTGACCTCATTCACATGAAAATAAAAGGTTCTGACAAAAAATTAGCACCTGTTTAAGCCTTATCCATTACATATCCCTTGTACAAAGAAAAAAAGAAGAAGAGGAAACCAATAGATTTTATGACTATTGGCTTTGACCGTTAGGTCTCAACGAAAAGGATACGAAGAGGATCAAGACAGAGAGTCCACTTTGGACAGCGAGAATGGCAGTTGGCAATGGGCCAATGGCGCATTCAATTCCAATTTCCTCTCTCTCTCTCTTTCTTTCCTTGTCCCTGTCCATGTCCATATCCATGTCCCATGTCCCATGTCCATGTCCCATGTCCATGTCGTCTTCTTTTTCTGCTTCTGTCGTCACAGACAAAACTCGCTACCAACCCGTCTTGCCCCTAACGGTATGTTTGGCACTTAAATAGCATGGAAAAGGCACATTCTTTCCACTGTTTTATTCCGATGTCACTCCCAGTAGTCTTCCATTAAAATTCCACGGCAGCAAACCATGGCCTCTCCGCGGCTCCCTTCTGCCACCTCCTTCCTCGTCTGCGTGCTCGCGCTTGCTCTCTCAGCCCCGGCGGCCCGTTCGGTCCCCTTTGTGGTCTTCCATGGTAATTTCCATTTCCTTGCGTTCTTCTACTTGCTGCTGCTACAGCTACATTTTGATCGATTTCTCGGATTCCATTGGGTTGTTGTTCGCTTTTATCTTACGTGGCAGCAGGAATTATAGGATTAAGTCTGTTAACGTTAGCAAGTGAATGCTTTCTGCTCGGTAAAATGTGGCAGAGAAGATAAGCAGTTAGTTTGCTAAATTATAAAAGAGAAAACTATCACTGTCATCCCTCTACTTGTACCTTGCCACCACTTAAGTCCCTCATCAATTTTTGCCATCAATTTCGCTTAAACGTTGCGGTTTCGTTAATCAATTTAGTCCCAGCCGTCAATGTCATTAACGGATGTTTGACTTGGCTGCCTCGTTGGACAAAACGGTGTCAAAAAAATAATTTTTTAATCTGATTTTTCAAAACTATCACTGTCATCCTTTTACTTTTCTTGAGCCACCAATTTAGTCCCTATCACTGTCATCCTTTTACTTTCCTTGAGCCACCAATTTAGTCCCTCCTCGTTTTGGAAACTCTGATTAAAAATAATTTTTTGACCTCATTTTTCTAACAATTAGACATTCGTTAGCGACATTGACAAGGATAACGAAATTAATAGACGAAACTCCAACATTTAGGCCAAATTGGTGGCAAAAATTGAGGAGGGACTAAAGTGGTGGCTTGAGAAAAGTAAAAGGATCATTGTGACAGTTTTAGAAAGTCAGATTAGAAAATTATTTTTTTGACACCGTTTTGTCCAACTAGGCAACCACGTCAGACATCCGTTAGTGACATTGACGGCTGGGACTAAATTGATTGACGGAACCCCAACGTTTAAGTGAAATTGATGGCAAAAATTGATGAGGGACTTAAGTGGTGGCAAGGTACAAGTAGAGGGATGAAGTTTTCTCATTATAAAATGATCCCATTTCCAGAAAAAAAAAAAAGGCTCTCTTTTTCTTGGTTTTAGTTTCAGCTTGATTTTCGCCGCTTATGGTTACAGCTAATTCAATGGGCAACCGCCATTTAACTGTTCTACAAGATTTAGTATTGTGGCGAAGGGCATTTTTATATTCTTCTAAGAGTATGCCTACTAATGCTTGGCGTGTTCATAGTGGTGTCGATCTACTTTCAGTTCTTGTGAGTAGTGACACGGGTATGATTTCAACAGCTTGAAAGGGCATTTGTCCTGTAAGTAGTAGCTCCTGGGAGGATTTTCAAGCGGATTTTCATTGGAGGAGCTGTTACTTTTCTTGGGTGAGGTAGTAGAATGATGTTGAAGATGTTCCTTGGTTCTTCTTTTAGACTGTAAATAGATGGAAATTAGGGTAGGTATCCTGCTTACCTATAGAGCTTACTTGAGGGCCACGTAGGTACCCTTTCCAATTCGATCCCCTGTTCAGAGCTTGAAAATGGAGTAGTTTTCAGCTGCTTATGCCTGTATCAGTGGAGGCAAGAGAGATTCAGTTGATGAACATCTTCGTGAGAGAACATTCCTCCATCAAGAGGTCAATGTCTGATCAGTGTTTGTCTCTCAAGTGACGTGAGAAGAAAGTTTAAACGTTGTCGAGTACACGGTGTGCATGTGTGTCTTGTGATAAGGTTTTGTGATGTCTAACTTCCACTATTGTATGAACTTCTGATAGATCTGTGTAAGTGTGCATCATACATAAGCTCACCACACCATTGAAACTCCTGGAATGGTGTAAAAGCAGAGTTGCTCAGGGATTAGAGATTTTGTTAGGAGGAATAGTAATAACCCAGCAGGACAGCTACAGAACCGTAGCTGTTGTAGTTAGGGACTGAAGTCTTCTCCAAGAGAATATGCTGCTGACATGATTTCAGAGGGTTACAATTGGCAGGATGAATAAACTCAACAACCAGAACTAAAGGGAGAATTCTGTGAACACATTCTTCCTGATGGGGATGGAGGGGGCGATTGTTGACCTTTATCTAATGTCACATGAGTACTAGAGAGTGTTACATGGTTTGGGGCATTCTAGCCCATTGGAGATCAAAAGGTAGCAATGCCAATAATTGTTCTCATGCCTCTCTAAATAGAGTCATGGGAGAAGCAATTAGTGTAAGTTAACGGCATTTTCCAACAGCTTGGTGCCAATGATCGATGCCAACAATTATTGATGGTTCAAATGGCTATTCTTTGTAATAATCTAATGGGCTGGAGGTGACCCTCACAATCTGTGTCCTCTATATTGGCAAATCATGATGCCTTAAGAGAATGTCCCTTAGAGGTCAAATAGGTCAACAATCTCCCCCTCTAACCCCATGAGGGTTTGTTTTTCAGCAATTCCCCGTCTTTTCCCATTTGATAGGCAACTCCCTCTTAGTTAAGAATATTTAAGACACTCTGAATATCTGCTGAAGATTTCTTCTGCTGGATTATTTATTTCTAAGATATCTTAGAGTTAACTGCTGGAGTCCAACAGCATGTGCTATGGTGAGTTGTGTGTGGTTCAAAGATGGGCTTCACAGTGTAGAACGATCCCCAGAAGCTTGGCTGATCCATATATGCTACTTTAAGTCGTGTTCAAATCAAGGGCTTGCATGACCCAAAGAATCATACAACCCTTTATTCAGAGAAGTTGCTTCACAGTGGTTGGGCTCAGGTCTTCAAAGACCTGATAATCTAAACTGAGGAGATTTACTGCAAGGCTGGTCAGCTTAAGGCTCTTCAACTTATTATGGCTTGCCAGGTCAAGGGATGTGGAAGAGGAAGATGAAGGGTTTGGGGGAAGTTGGCAAAGTGAGGAGCAGCAAAGATGGAAGGAGGAAATTGAAGGAATAAAGTCAGGCAGCCAAGAGATGGGAAGAGATTCCATTTTCTCATCTTTATGCGGTAGCAATTTCTGCAAACGGGCTTGACATTAAGTTGAAGAAATCAGCAGCACTTCTATACAAGAATTAATGGGCTTGCTAGCTGGAATTAAGGAAATGCTAATCAGTTAAGCTACTGAAAACAACCTTCCCAGTTGTATGTCATATGGAACATTCATCCTTATGTGATTGCTAAAGTAAAAGCACATTATACCGCTGAGAACCACAATCATATGGTATATTGTTATATATCTTCTTAAGTGTGAGCAAGCTGTTCCCAGGTCATCGGCTTTACATTGCCAGGTTGTGTTGACTGCACGTCCTCTTGATGAGATATATGACAGCTGCCCGACTTGCTTCAGAAACTAGCTTTGTCAGTAACTCCTCTTCAAAAAAGCTCCAATCCTTGATCAGTCTAGCTCTGTAACACTTAAAAGACTGTTGCAAATACTGTGTGGTTGATAACCCCCTCTTCGTGGGGATCCCGTCCTCAAACAATCTTGACTTCGAGAAGACACTTTTTCTAAGTAAAAGATTTGTTTCTTGACTGTCTGATCGCCAATGACAGTATCTCTCAAACTTGGGTTTTTAACTAATTGACAATGAGTGCATTGGTTAAATATATGAACATCTGCCACATGTTTTAGCTTTTACCTGGAAAAACTTTCTAAAGCCCTTTCACACAATACATACTCCACTAATTATTGCCCTTTGGCAGACTCTCTAAGGGGCCAGTGCTGTCCATTAATATGAATCCTGACAAGGCTACTATTATAGCCCTCTTATTTGACACGAAGAGAGCTTCCCTTAGTTGTGTTAAGGAAAGTGACTTTTCTCTCATGGAATGTACCGATAGTAGATTTTGGATTTACTCTTACTGCAACTTATAGTCCTTAAAAAGTTTTAAATATGCGATGTCAATATCTCATTTGCTGAAATTGGATCTTCTTCTATTTCATATATGCTAAAAAGAGTTACTCCGCGTTAACCATTAGTTTGAGAGAAGAGAGCATTTTACTCTTTCTCTATGTCATTCTAAATCTTTTCCCGTAACCTGGAAGACTTTAATGAATATTATACTCTTTGTTAGAATAACATGGAAATGCCGACCATATAGGGGGAGCATTCCATGCCTCGGATATGTTCTACTGCAAAGAAGTTTCACAATTTTTCTTTTTCTTCAATTACACAATTTTCGATTTCTCCAATTCCAGGTCCATGCCCACAAAGAGGGGCAAAAAAATAGAAAGAAAAAAGGGGGGGAGGGGGGGGGGGGGGGGGGGGGGGGGGGGGGTGGGGGGGTATGTGCCTGTGGGTGCAAAAAAAAAAAAAAAAAAGAAACGTTTTCACCAGCAATGAAGTGACAAAGGCTTCAGATATTAGTATTCTTATCATTTCCCTTTTTCTTGGTTTCTCATGTGTAATATCTCATCAATATCAGCTTCTTCCATAAGGTTTTGCACTCATGAGATGTTCTGCATAGTACTAATCTATATTCAATATCAGTTTCTTAGTTACAGATATTTTCTGCACAGAACAAATCTACTCTGATCCTTTAATTACTTCCACTATGTTTGGGAGTTTAGCAGAGGAAAGAGAGGGGAAGGAAAGGGAGGGAAATGATAAAAAAATGATCTTTCTTCTTTAGGAGTTGTAAGCTAGGGAAAGGAGATCAGTAAAAATTTTTTTAGGGAATTGAGTAGAAAAGAGAGGTGAAACTAACTAATACTTAAGATTCCTCAACTTGGATGGTAGGAGTTTATTCAGAATGGAGCGAAAATAGTCACCTTCCATATCCTTCCCTCTCCCTTGATAAATTCCAAACAAGAGGAGTGCTCTCTTTTCCTTTATTTCCATTTATCCAATCGCAGTGTTAATGAATCAAGATTTTGACACAATAAGTTAGCCCCAATGTCTGTTTTCTCTAATTGAATGACATTCTTATGTCAGGCATTAGTGATGCATGCAGCAGCAAAGGGGTCACCCGCTTTACTGAGCTGTTAAGCAACTGGTCCAGTGCTGAAGGACATTGCATGTATGATTCATGTCATTCGAAATATATTCCTGGAATAAATTGCATTTAAATTTTTAATTTTGCCCTTATCTGAAAACTTATATTTCTGTAAATGGTTCCACAGCTTATTGACTTTCCTGTCAATTTATTTTTCACTATGTTCTTTCTAGGACCTTTGAGTGTTTGACCGTCAGAAAATGATTCTTAATATACTGCATAATTGTTTGGAATTCAGGAATGGTTGAAAAACAGCTCTAATTTATACAAAACAAAGACAATTTGTTAAGTTGCTCAGGAAAGTTCCCAATGGAAAATTGATTTTAGAAAATGTGTCTTCAGAAACAAAGACTAGAAACCGCATTTCTGGTTTTTGTTTGAACAAGACCCTACTTTTCCTCTTAAAAACTGCTTCAAAATACAAACATTGTTTTTTGACTAGGAATGTCCTTCAGCAGAATCCTGATCTTTTTTTAAGTATATATCTTGTCTCATCTGCAGAGAAATTGGGGATGGCGCATGGGACTCATGGACCATGCCTCTTACAGAACAGGTGAGGTTGTGATGCTGATTCTCAATTTTGCAGGCTATATGGAAAATTACTGGTTAAAACTGATTAAAATTATCCTTTTGCAGACTGCAATTGCCTGTGCAAAGGTGAAGACTTGATCTGGTTTTGTGTACTTGTTCTGTGTGTTTTCTTCTAGTCCACATACTTGACTCTGACAGAGTCAGCTAGAACTTACAGGTGAAGAGCATGAGTGAACTTAGCAATGGCTACAACCTTATCGGGCTCTCTCAGGTATTGACCTAAGTACTGCCTCCTACCAAGTTTTCCACACATGATATTGATTGCTTTATCCCTCTATATACTACTCTATATAACCACCTTGTATTACTTGACCAATTAATATATCTGTGCATAGAGAAGGTACTGCTGCTTCTTCATTGGAGAAAAAATGAATGAGACAGTTATGTTTAATATTTCTTTCATATGAGTTCCATTAAATTTTGCATTTCTTGATGCAAAAGTATGAAACATTATATATCGGTTTTTGGAAGTCAAGCATCATTGGGGAATATATGGAGACAACAGTTTAAAGCGGTTCCATGTCGGTGAAACTGTATGTTAATTTGCATTGTACCAATTACATGAAGTTATATCCCATAAAAGGATGAGCTAAGCTGGAACAACTACTTACCTTCGCATGTAACATCAATTATAAATATATTCAAGTCATGGGGAAGGATAGGTGCAAGTTTTGTGTGATTTCTTTAAGATATATGATACTTCCAGTACATTTTCCTCAAGGTAAAGCTCATAAATATAAGCTGATGGTCAGCAAATTTTAGTGATGGAGTATCCTACTGGGTGATCTGTCAGGACTCGCATATTTAAGCTTTTTGAGTGGTTGAATGGGAAAATCTTCTCAACATGTGAACCCATTGGCTTGTGAACATTTCTCTTAAATGCTTAATCAGAGCAGCAGAAACTATCGTTGTTGAAACTCAGTTCAGAAATGTTTAATTGTATCATACCTATGAATCCCAAAAGTTCAGTCAGTTATTTTTCTTTATTATTATTATTATTATTATTATTATTATTATTATTTTGTTGGTGACTTGGGTTTGTGTTACTTGGTATTGTTATCATCTCTTTCATGCTTTTGGGTTTCGTTACAGCAATTTAGTCTTTGAAAGATTGTATATTTCTGATTTCCAGCCCATGATGAAGTCAAGTGTTCTGTCGTTTTTAAATTTGCTTTGTGTTCCCAACATAAGTATTTGCTGATTCATGAGCTTTTAGCTGTTTATGTTAATTCTGCAATCTACCAACACGTTTTCATCTTTTGAAACGTTTCTCTTCCACATATTTGATAAGCTTCATATGTATAACTTGTTTGCCATCATCTGTCATACTGTCATCTGTTGTGTAGGGTAGTATGATTGCTCAAGGGGTTATTGAATTTTGCGACGGGGCACCTCAGGTGAGCACCGAATCTACATAATATGTTAATAAGGTTTTATTGTTAAAACAAGCCTAATGTAGAATGTTTTCCTTTAGAACAGGGAATTAGAGTGAGAAACTTCATGGATATTCCAAATTAATAGCCCTTCTGACATGGAGGGGCTTATTCTTTTCATATTTAGCTTTACTAGTAAGGATCCCTGGTTTTAGCTATCTACCTCGTTGATAACATTGCATATTATTTTCTCTCAGACAGTCAATGAAAATGTGATGTGGTGTTTATTATTTGAAGCTCTTAAGATCGCAGGCCAGTGTAATGATTTTTAGGTCGGTGAGAAGGTAACCATAGAAGATGCGGACACGTAACTAGTTTACAGAATAGCTCAATTATCCGCCGTTCTATGGTCGGCTTGATTCTCTCTAGTCTTCATGTCTGATTGTAAATCTATTAAGGTGCAATGTTTCCTTTACATAGTAGCAAAGTAAATCAAGTGAACCCTTGTTTCTGTATGTGTAGGTGAAAAATTTTATTTCATTAGCTGGTCCACATGCAGGAATTGCCTCTATACCATTCTGCGGGGTATGCCTTCTGTGCAAGCTTTTCCTTTTCCTGATTTTCTAAAAGGTCGAGTAGCATTGTCCCTTAATCGTGTCCACTGAAGGCGACATCGTGGTCTTGATCAAGCATGGCCTCGGTTAAGTGGTACAAGACTTTCAGTCTAGATCACAGATGATGGTACTGTTGGCTTGGTTGCTCAAACTATCGGGGGGATTTAACTGGATGGTTTTTTATAATAGAGGGCTCACTTTTACTAGACAAGATCGAATAAAAGGAATTTTAATTGGGTGAAAGATGAGGCCTTTAGGCGAAGCCAAATCAATTTTGGGCCACCAAACCCTGCAACTGAAGAGAAGGCCCTCACCCCGAAAAAAGCATCGAGAAAGGTCAAGCATATAGAAAAGGCAATCTTATAGTACCATAGGTGTTATTTGAGCTCCCTACACACCAAAAAAAAAAAAAAAACTGGGATCATATGTTATGGAGAGAAGAGCTCTAAGGAAATGAGAATTGTTCGTCTTTCCTGAATCGACTACAAACATATGTCATCGGGAGAAGGGCTCTAGGGAACTGAGAATTGTTCAATTTTTCTGAATCAACTAAAATGACAAAGCCCTTGGGCTTCTTGACGCATTGAAATATTGCTCTTCAGCTTGTAAACTTCAATTACCCTTTTGTGAAATATGGGATTCTATGTTTATAATCGCCTCATCATTTTATGATTATCTGTAGAGTGGCATTCTTTGCATTCTCTTGGACGATATGATAAAGGGAGAGGTTTACAGCACTTATATACAGGTTCGATTTCTCGTTACGACCATATCTTATTTTTCCACCCTTTAAGCTTATTATTACAAGGTCATTGATGCTCGCACTTTATGCTGGTCTAGCTGTGTATAACAAGAAGCTTCTAGCCCTAACATATGAAATGAGTTCCACTCTGTATGACTTTCAATCTCAATTATTTTGGGGTCAGTGAAGCTTATCATTGTGTTCATCATGTCATGCTTGATTTTCTATTTAATGCGGTTACAGGAGCACTTGGCGCCAAGTGGATACATAAAGATCCCGACGGTAAGTTGAGCTCTAAATTGAGCATAATAATTGATTTTCTTGCTTTATCTTTGTCATCTTGGAATTTTATGAACATTCTGGTAAAAGCAATGAAGATGCAAGCAAGCAGTTCGTGGTTGATCACGAGCTTTCACTTCTAATGCTAATCATCCCGAATACCTTGTGCTTCTAATTAAAGTCAGTTGCGATATCTTCAAAGTGTTACATTCACCCCAATCAAGCTTAAGTTGTCAATAGGACCAATAATTCTACTGGAAATTGCTTCATGAAGAGAAAATGAACTCAATAAAATGACTTAAAATCTCATTAGGGTTTTCAGAATTTAGTCCCTGTATATTACTCGATTATATCTCTTGCTCAGAAATTGCTTGTGCTTGAATAAATCTATATTATCCAAAAGAAATAAAAGGAAAAAAAAAAATTGTCGATTGTGCTTTTAATGCTCAGAGCTTGGTCTCATGTGCTTTTGGTATCACCAGGACATCAAAGCCTACTTGGAAGGTTGCAAGTTTCTCCCGAAGCTAAACAATGAAAACAGTAGCAAAAGAAATGCCACATACAAGGAGCGGTTTGCTAGCCTGCAGAATTTAGTTCTAATCATGGTAAGGTTCTCAATTACGGAACTGAAATCTATGTCATTGATTTATGTTATTCGGTCATGCTGATGGTTCTTTTCATTGGCTATAAGTTCGAACAAGACAATGTGCTGGTACCAAGAGAGACTTCGTTGTTTGGATATTATCCTGATGGTTTGTTCAACGTAATTCTGCCTGCAGAAGAGGTAAATCTTGTATTGCTACTACAATAGTTCACTTCAGTGTGTGTATATCTAAGATATAGTTGTATGTCATCTCTTGCAGACCACTCTCTACAAGGAAGACTGGATCGGTCTGAAAACCTTGAACGAGGCTGGAAAAGTAAAGTTCATAAACCTATCAGGCCACCATCTGCAGATTTCTATAAGCGACATGAAGAAGTATATACTGCCTTACTTGGAAGATGAATCATCACGATAGAAGCTATCATTGAGGAGAGAACCATCAATTTATCAATATCATAAATGGACCTCGTGGTTCAAGAATTTTTTCTTTAGATTTTCTGAGGCATCAAGTCCCTCGATCCTCCTTTCGGTGGAGCATTAGACGGGGAAGGTTAGAGAACACTAGGAAAGAGGAAAAATAAGACGATAACGGCATATCGGGTTATGATGTCACGCAATATTTGGTGGCATCAGCAGCTATAGTACAAGGTCTTGCAAATATCAGAGAAGGGGTCGCAAATATGCTGTTATCATGTTGAAGCCGAGGTACTCAATCACCTGGAAGGTGCATTATTTACATGGGATATTGTATGACTCGAGATATATGACATTTTTATTCTTATATTCGTAACATCATAAGATTCTGGATTGATTGATCTTTCATCCTGAATATATGTTTTATCCCCGTCATATAGTGGATCGGAAAAAACAAGAGGGAATTTTACAAGGAAGATTCATCGCGTAATCTGGAAACATTGTTGAGCCCATCACTTATTCCAGTTGAGGGGAGTTATATTCATGGACTTTGTAATTGATTCGGACGGATTTTATTTATCTCGAGTACAATTGGCTATTTATCGTACAAAATCCGGATCCACAATTTTAATTTATTATGCCGATTTCATTTATCTCTAGTCTTGTTCAATATTGTCAGCAAAGATTGATTGGATCGGTTAATCATCGGAAGCACTATTGCGGCATAGACACCAAATCGCGAGCCGGAAAGAGTAAATAGGCAATTCGGTCCCTGATATTTCATGATTGCATCAATTTGGTACCTGACTTATTTTTTATATCAATTTGGTCCCTGAATTTTTATGATTACATCAATTTAGTCCTTTTCATATCAATATATCCCTCACTTTGCAAAACTTGCATCATTTTGGGTCTAAATGAGGGACCTAAATGATGTTACGAGGACCAAATTGATGCAAATTGATAAATTCAAAGAACGAATTGATGCAAAAAATAAATCAGGAATTGATGCAGTTATAAAAAGTCACGGACCAATTTGCCTATTTACTCGTATAATCGAGCAGAGTAAAGTTACCTATACAACCCAACAATTTTATACACACGAATATAGTGTGTGTATATATTTATATAAAAAATAAAAGAGAAGATTTGTGCTTACGATGGGGTTGAGACTAGGGGTATAAACAAGCGGAGCTGAGTTCGAATATACAAAGTCTAAGCTTGGACTCATCAAACATTTTCTCGGCTCAAGCTTGGGCTTGAACTCGATCGAGCCTGAAAGCCCGAGCTTGAGCTCGGCTCGTCAGAAAAATCAAAGGCTTGGACTTGGCTCGTGTGAGCCTTGGCCAATGGGCCAAGTTCAGTAGAAAAATCGGACTTGGGCTCGAACTTAAGCTTGAGTTTGGTCTCGTTTAGGTTCGAAGAAAAAGGACTAGAAACTAAATTATTAAACAACAAGATCATGCAAAATATAATTAAAAAATATCAATTACGACTTAATAATACTCAAATCTAAATCACATCGAGTTCAATTAAAATACTACATATTTGACAATATGAAAAAACAATTAGAGTTTTATTGATGAAAGGATTAAAATTAATATCTTAAATCAATAGTTAATAAAAGGATTAAAATCAATAGCTTAAATTAAATCAATAATAATAATAATAATAATAATAATATTTCATTTAGGCTGACGAGTTCCGAATGCTATTTAGCTCGACTCGCCTCGTTTATCTAACGATCTCAAGCCCGAACTGAGCTCGAACTCTGAAAATCCTTGAGCCCTAAGAGCGAGCCCAACTCGACGAAAACGAGTCCAGCCCGAACCCGTTCACAAAGAGTCTCGTTCGAGAGAGAGAATGCTGGAGCGACGGAGGGAGGGATCTGGGGAAGAACAGGGACTTTGTGTGTGCGCGATTCTCGGCTTGGGCGAAAATCAACTTAGAGAGCGAGCTCGGGCTGGGGCTGCCGTAGAAGTGGAAGGAAGAAGGATCGAGAGGACGGTAGGGGCATGACAGCTTGAGAGTACAGCAAGAGAGGCAGGCAGTGAGCGAGAGTTCGGGGTGGCAGTTCATCCTGATCTCGGCATAGGTGCTGAAGGATTGAAGGGAATGGAGTCAAATGGGAGCTCGAAACTCAGAGTAGCCATCATTCATCCTGATCTCGGCATAGGTGAGCTGTCGATTGTGTTCTTCATCGGTTTTCGATCAAAATCGCCATTAAAGTCTCGCAATTTCTGCTAAGTTCTTTCCTAGCTGAAGAGAGGTGCTGTTTTTTAAGATCCACTGCAAGCATGTGTTCTTGAATTTTCATTGATTGAGCTCCAAGTCGGCTCGATTTTGTCGGGGTCTCTGTGATGATGGGCTGGAAAGTACGGCAATGGTTTATTGCTTCCTTGGGCTGTTGGTCGATGTATAAACCATGGTATGGGGATGAAGGGTTCATTATCTTTACATGCTATAGTTCGTCTATCCTTGGGCGATGGGAAATTCATGTTGGACTCCACAATTTTTTGCTGAGGACAGCCTTTAGTCTTGTATCGAATTTAAGATAAAACCGGTTGTCATGTTCTTGTCGAAGAAGACTGTTTTCAAGTGCTGATCTTGATGCAGTTTTGCAATTGCTTGTGTTTCGCGGCGAAGGATAGAAGCAAAACCTGAAAATTTTCCAGTACTGAATGAGTTGAGTTCAAAGAACTCTTGTTTATGTGTTTGCCATCTTCCTTAATGGATTCTCCCTGTGTAGCATGGAAGCGGGATCTTCTTGGGTTGCAGATACTTTCTTAACTGCAGAACTGATGTGGGAACCATGTGGTCTACAGGTGGAGCTGAAAGATTGATAGTCGATGCGGCGGTGGAACTGGTGAAGCACGGGCACCATGTTCATGTCTTCACATCACACCTCGATAAAAATCGATGTTTCGAGGAGACCCTTTCAGGTAGTTCACCAAGTCTATTTCTCCACTCCTTAGTACACCTTCGGCACTCTTGCAACTTGTGTTAAAAATTTTTTCCTCTCTTTTTATTTTTCCATTATTTGACCAAGATAAGGCTCTACTTTTCCCTTCATCAACTATTGCCTGCTTGATTCAGACTTTATCTTGCTTAATTGATTATGATTGAGTAAAGTTTCGGAGTTCATTCTCCATTTGTAGGTGATATAAGTCTGTTCTGGTCATATCTCCAACCAAATTGATTTGAGTTTTATAACGAAAATCTGTACTTTATTGTTTTTCAGGCTCCTTCTCGGTCACCGTCTACGGTTCGTTCCTTCCGAGGCACATATTCTACCATCTTCATGCGGTCTGTGCCTACTTGAGGTGCATTTTTGTTGCTCTTGGTGTACTCCTCATGTGGCCCTTGTTTGACGTTATATTAGCAGATCAGGTCTCTGCAGTCATTCCAATACTAAAATGTAAGAAGTCAACCAAGGTATATTGACTATTCCTAACAAGATAGCTTTCTCTGATCTTTTTTGAGCTGCTCTGCTCGTCTTTTGAAATTTTGTTTTCTGATCACAGGTTGTCTTTTATTGCCATTTTCCCGATTTATTGCTTGCTCAACACACAACCTTTCTTAGGAAAACGTACAGGAAGCCAATAGACTTCGTGGAAGAACTGACCACTGGTTCGTGTTCTTGATGAATTCCCTTTCTGTGTTTTCTGATACATACCTTCTCAGTTCCAAAAGAAGTGTAATGTTGAGTGGTTCTTATATATGTAGGGATGGCGGATCTGATCCTTGTTAACAGTAAATTTACGGCATCAACATTTGCAAAGACATTCAAAAATCTCAATGCCCGAAGAATTCGGCCTGCTGTTCTCTATCCAGCAGTCAATGTCGAACAGTTTAATAAGCCACACCCATCTAAGTAATCTACATGTTCGTGTACTTCTTCATTGAAAACTCACAAATGCGTGCAATACTCAGGTTATGTGTAACTATTGCAGGCTGAATTTCCTCTCAATTAATCGGTACGAAAGGAAAAAGAATATAGGGCTAGCAATTTCAGCCTTTGCGAAGCTCTACACCCTCAAAGAGGACCTTCGGGGTGGTAATTTGGAAAGTGCCTCCTTGACCATTGTGGGTAAGTCTTTATTAGTAGATTAATTATGTCTTCTAGCTATCGAGTTTTCATGGAACACAGATCAATCCAAATACTTGAGTGCATATATTCTATTTTCATCCCCGAATGAGTGAATTGAACCGTTTCAGGTGGATATGATAGCCGATTGCGGGAGAATGTTGAGTACTTAGATGAACTTAAGTATTTAGCCGAGAAGGAAGGAGTTTCTCGAAGGGTCACCTTCATCACATCCTGCTCAACAGCCGAAAGAAACACTCTCCTTTCTCAGTGCCTCTGTGTCATATATACACCGACGGTGCCATAAATCTTTCTTTGATCTTATTTTTACCTGTTTATTTCTTGGAATTTGTCATAACGCTGATCACCTGGGGTGACCAACAAATGCAGGATGAACATTTCGGCATTGTTCCTTTGGAAGCAATGGCTGCATATAAACCCGTCATTGCCTGCAATAGTGGTGGGCCTGTCGAGACGATCAAGAATGGGGTGACGGGATTTCTCTGCGACCCGACTCCATTAGAGTTCTCAAGGGCTATGGCCCAACTCATTGATAATCCTGGAATGGCAGAGAGAATGGGCCTAGAAGCCCAAGAGCATGTAACTGGATCGTTCTCTACGAAGATATTCGGTCAGCATTTGGACCGGTATCTTGTTGATGTCACTCGACAGAAGATGGACTAAGAGTAGTTTGATAATACTGACTCCAGTTTCTATCCTCTTGTGAAGAAAATACGTTGTTCATGTTTTGGAGAATCGCATACTCATCATAGATTGAATGTTTAAATTGGATTTTGATTAGGATGACCATGAAATTGGTGTTTTTGATCATCAAACTTTTATCTATGGAGACCGTTCAATTATTTTTTCGTGCAAGGATGATTGGACATATGAATCAGGAGAAGGCCAACAAAAACTAATAATTTTTTTTGGTGTTCAATTGTTCCTATTAGCAATAGTGATTGATTAATTCAACGGCCTCAAGGTATGGTGATTGCAATCAAAATGTCATTATCCACTCGAGGGGAGTCATTTAATTAGTTAAGTTTGAGAATTGATTGTTGTAGTCTTTGAAGGTGTCATCACCAATAAGTTGAGTTGACTATCGGTATTGGCCAATTAATTGTGCTACGCGAGATCTTATGCTTGATGCGTGTCTAATTTTGAGTGCATAGTTGACAATAAGCCTAGTTTGTGATGTAACAAGTTGGTCCAAGAAATTCAATTTTGTGCGATGCAGTATGTTCAATTACAATATGTTCTTATCATTAAATCAAAGAAAGATAAATAAAAAATAGGATTGTAATATTACAACAATAAAATAGGTTTAGAATTAATTGATTGACGATCTATATATAATAAAGAGCCTTTTGTCTTAAAAATCTAAGATGCATACCCTTTATTTCCCCTGGTTAAGAAGAGTTCGGATTAGGGAGGGACTCAAGATCTAGGCCAGGGAGTGGTAAAGTTTTCGACTAAATATTAATAGATTGATAAAAAAATTAAAAAATATATATACTTCCCTCGTAAATGAAAAAAATTAAATAATGTGACTAAAATAGATTCATTGTATGGTCATATATCGTGATTTGTATATACAAATTTAATTGATTTTTTTTTTGGGATTAAAATAGAGGCATATGGTCTAGTACAAGAAAGATATAACAAAGCTAAATAAAGGAGCACGTAAATCCCACTGACGAGGATCGAATCCAAGACTTCATGGTTTCGGGCAATGACTTGTGCTGGCCTTGGACTTGAAAACCTCCTATTTGCCAATAGAAATGTATCAAATTATCTTCATCTATAAATTTAATTAATTTACTATTTAATTCAATATATAACATATATATATATATATATAAGTATAAAGGTGCACATAGATACGCATAATGTATTAATTTACTAGTTCGTACATATATACATAATGCATTAATTTACTAGTTCGTACCAAAAATGTGTCCTCGATTCGTGGTTCCGGCGGGGGTGATAATAGTGGAGGTGGAGGTGGAGGTGGCGGCGCGTTGGCGGTAGTGGAGTAGGAGGCGTTGCTTCACCAGAATTGGAAACTCCAGCAAAACTTGATGGAGCGGGATCTTGACTGGATGTGTTGGTGTTAGGGTTGAGCTCATCGGAAGTAATAGGATCATTGCTCATGAGATCCTTATTTGAGTATTTTCTGCTCCGCCTCTGGTCGTAGCGGATTCTCAAGGCCGGGGTCGACACATTGCTCCCGGCATCACACGGGATGTTGTAGCCCCCCTCCAAATAGCTGCTTCATTTCTAACTTGGGATGAAGCAAATAAGAAAGCATGCTGTAACTTAACTCGTGTCATATCATCTTCTTTTGGATGTACACCCAGTACGCCGTTCCAATCAGATTTGCCGTTGATCTTCATTTGAGAAGCAATAAAGATTTTGATTGTGCAACAATTGGGTAAGTCCCTCAAGATCGGGGCAGAGGT